>NW_004949124.1:3506675-3544446 GCF_000317375.1 Microtus ochrogaster | reverse complement strand
AGGACATGGTTGCCAGGTCAACTTCATATCAATTTTAATCAGGGCCTTCTCTGCCTGGCACAGCCAGGAAAGCGATAATGAACTTCTAGGGCTTGGAGATTGGGCTGTTTTCCAGCTGACTGAAAATATGTCAGTGTTTTAATAACCTGGAAAACCACAGTTGTGTAAAACACCTGAACAGCAGCTCCAAAGCAGCCACCATACAAAGACCCATTTTTCCAAGACATGTGCTGGCTAGGTGCTTTTGAAGACCTGGATACGAGTATTATTGGTGCACTGGGCTTCAGGGGCCACAGCATCTTTCCAAACATTGGCAGAAACAGGACTATCCCTTGTTTTCCCGCAGATCAGTCATGCCCCTCAGCTGCATCCATCTGGCCCATGGTGAGGCCAGTACAAACTTACGGTCATAGGAAAGAAACTGACTTTCAGCTATGCTGTCTTGCAGAGGCACAAATCATGGGCAAACAAGCTAAATTCATACGAATTGAGAAGCAGATGTCCAACTCTTTCTCTGGAGCTCACTGGCTCGTCATTCAAATTTTTGCAGCCAGAAGTCTCCTAGGTACACTGAAGCATACCTAAGATTACTAACAGCAAACCCTAATTGCCTGCCTTCCCTCTTCATTGGCAGGCATCTTTTCCCTCCTTCATTACAATCCTTGTGATAATGCTACTTGACCAGTAAATAGAGCATCTGTCGGAAGAATGCACTGAATCCAAAAACCGTACACACTAAGAGCTTTGGGGTGTTAATTACTCAAATCACCCATCAACACCATTGTTACTTCCATTCCTCTGATAAATTTTAAAAATATGTTGAGACTTCTAAGCATGCATACAGTTGGATGAGAAGTTTTCCTAAAAATATTGATGGGAATCCCAGCTTTTCCATAATAGTTAACTTTCCGGACCATTGACTCTGAGGCGGTGTAGTGTATTTTGGGAGTCATGGGTCTAGGTTTTATACCTACTAACTATTTTAATCTATGGAAAAATGGCCATAGTATTTGTTTTCCAGGTCAGGTTGGTATAAGGATGAACGAAATGTTAAAATTAAAATCAAACCCAGATTCTTGGCGTATGCAAACTGTGCATATCATACGTAGCTCTGCGATGAAATCAACTCTGGACTTGACCCCAGAAGACCCGGGTTTCAGTCCTGACTCCGTTGCTTGTCTGAACTTGCAATCACAAAGACCTTAAGCTGCTGGGTTTCAATTTGTTTGTTTATATAAGGGCAATGCTGGCCAAGTGATTTGGAGTGTTTCTTCGAAGTCCAAAACTTCTGTGAATCTAACTCAGAAATGAAATGGACCTTAACGCTGGATTGGTTGTTTATCACATGGAAACCACAGAATGGCAAGGGTGTGGGTGATGCAGATGTTTGCCAAAAGGACATCTGGGAAATGAAGACAGTGAAGACATAGTCTTGAGTGACACTAGATAGCCACAGCTGTGCTTCTTCTTGCCTGTGGCATTTCCATCATCTTTTCTCTTCTTACGTTTCCCTCCTTCCTCTCTCGCCTCTGCCTTGCTTTGCACACTGACTTAGATGTTTGTGTCTGTGCCTGCAGGGCTGCAGAAACAGGCCAATGTCCCAAGGGAAGCACTCCACTGACTCACTTGGTTGTTCACGACCTCTGTGGGAAAAGAGAACAACAGAAAATGAGGGCCCTCTTAGTCGTGATGAAGTTAATTGATGGTGACTCAGGAAGTGGAGGTGGACGCTCAGCTCTATAAGCACGGGGAGCTCTTACTCTCTGGGCACCCTGAGATGCTTGAGCTCAGGGATAATCAAGCTGATGATAACTCCGTGCACAGTCACGCTGTTCTTCCAAAGGGTGCTCCGCGCTTTCTTGGATGTGATTCCATTGCTCTTCTCCTCTCTCAAAAGAGGTGGCTCATTCAGGCCTAATTTGCAGATGGAGAAACTGAGGTACAGAAAGTCACATAATGAGCCGGAGTGACTATCACTTCCTCAACAGCTTATGACAAACACACCGCAGTAAAGACCAGTGAGCTTGCCATTGCTGTCCCTTTTCACTCCCTAGAGCAGCTCTAGGGTGTGGGAAGGACTGACTGTGACAGATGAGCAAGTCTGACACAGTCCCCATCTTTCTCCTATTGCGTGGCTTCAGATAGTTGAGGGGTTGAGGGCAGGCTCCTGCGGGAACTTGAGGAATGTGGGAGGATCCTGGAGAAAAGTTGCAAGATGGGCAAATGAGTGCAACTGGACAACCCAAAGGCCATCTTGGTACTCTTGACTTCCTCAAGAAAGTGTGTATTTTCCCAGGAATCTTGGATGCTATGGCTGTGTCTGCCTGTGGTTGTCTGACTTGGGTGCTTGTCAATGGGCAGATGGAGACTTTATGTCTAGGAGATTGCAAAGGATTCGGTGAGACGATCCAGGGCTGCCTCGCGGCTTTCATGTAGAAGACTATATCAGTCAGGGCTCTCTAGAATCACAGAACTTACGGAAGGAATCTCTCTCTATGTATATATGAAGGGAATTTATTGGAATGCCTTACAGACTGCAGTCCAGTTAATCCAACAACGGCTAGCTATGAATGGAAGTTTCAAGAATCTAGTAGCCGCTCTGTCCCATGAGGCTGGTGTCTCAGCTGGGATTCTGTATGTGCTGGAATCCCGAAGAAGTAAATTTCAATACCAGTAAAGCAATGAATGTGTTATCAAGGCCAGGAGAAGCAGGCAGAGGACCAAACCTTCCTTCCTCCATGCCCTTATATAGGCTTTCCGTAGACAGTGTGGTTGAGATTGAAGCTGTGTCTTCTTGCCTCAAAGTCTGGATTAAAGGTGTCTTCCTACCTCAAAGTTCCAGACTAGGAGTGGATTCACTCACTTCAGACCAAGTAGAAAATCTCTCACAGGTGTGCCCTCCATCTCCGAATTGTAGTTCATTCCAGATATAGTCAAGTTGACAACCAAGAATAGCCATCACGATGACCAAACCAGCGATTTTAAGCTAATCCTCTAAATTCCAGGTGAGTAACCAAGTACTTTAGTTTTTATGAGGCCCTTCATCCTGAACTATTAAAAATTATATTGGCTACTACATTTGTAGAAAGATAAATACACTAGAAATATATATTAGGCATTTTTATTCACCTAAGACTTTATACTTTTGTGTGTATGTGTGTGTGTGTGTGTGTGTGTGTGTGTGTGTGTGTGTGTGTGTGTGTGTGAAATCTTGTAAAAAAAAAATTACAGTTTACTGGGAGTTCTGAAAGCATAACAGTGGGCACAAGGCACTGGGCCTTCTTCCTTATGGATAAAATGGGTTCTGAGAACACATTCTGTTATTTGAATGTTGCTGGCAGCAGCAGCGCACCCTTTGGCCCCAAGTTTCCAGTCCAGACTCACTCCAAAGTTACAGGATAATCCTCAATACATTGGTTTGGACATCTAGAAAGAAAGCAAAGAGGTGTCTAATAACTACTTCACGAAGAAACAGACCATTGGAGTGACTCAGGGTAAGGCCTCAAAGATGGAAGAAGCAGAAAGCGAGTGAGGTTCAGCTCTGCTCCGCAGCCCATGCTTGCCGCCTATTTCCCAGTGGGTGTTTCTCTTACACTTGCTAAGCAGTGGTCCCCCGGCCAGAGGCAATCTGCACTGGCAACCTTTATGTGGATCTTAGCAAATGTGGACATTCATAATTAGGCAAGGGTGGCTGTGTGATGGCAGATCACAGGGAGGGGAGCCTAAAAATAACATTTACTTCCTGCAGTGGAAAAGGTCCCACAGAGATGAAGAGAGGCAAGGAAAAAAATAATAAAAAAAAAAATTTACAAAACTCATCCTCAGAGGATTAATGTTCTAGGAAACTATAAGCTGCTTATATTCTCGGCCCATTACCATAATTTTCAAATAACTGCCTCAAGTGATAAAAAGGCAATTACTTAAGGCCAGACGGTTGCAGGCTGGGTGATGCTGTCCCGGTGCCTTCACACCACTTCCCCAAGGCAGTGTGGTGCCCACAGAGGCTGGATTAACAGTCAGTGGGGACATGTTGCCTCTTTTCTAGGCAACTCTGGATCCATTCAAGAACCTCAAGTCTCCAAGGTCTGAGGGGCCTGGAATACTCTTGGGTTTGTAGCTAGCCTTGACTATTTACTATGTGAAAGCCAGCATGTCACTTAACCTCCATAAATCCCCTCTTAAGTCCCTAGTTATTGTAAACACACAGGGTTTCCTAGTTTAAGTGAATGGCCTTGGGATGTAAATAGGCTGAGTTTATGAATTGGCAAGGGAGCACCCTTTAGATGCCAGAGGCCTTACATTTCCCTCAAACCTTTTGTGTCTGTGTATCTCTGGATACAAGGAAGAAGGGTCTTCTCAAAAGCTTGCTTTTGGCCCTTCCAGCCACTGGCCTGTCACCAGCAAAATCCCCAAGCTGGGCTGCCTTACAATGGCAGTAGATTACGCTAATTTGTTTTTATTTGATGCAGTTAGAATTAAGGTTTTTTGAAAGCACTATGCAAATGTATGTAAATGATTTCATTTCATGCAAAATAATGTGCTCATGGTGTGCCTGTGTTAGCTTAGAAAAATCTGGTGGCCAAAGATTGTTTATATCGTCTTAAGAATCAGAAAGAAAAAAAATATTTAAACTTCAGTTACTCTTCCAGTTTGAAAAAGCACAGATGTTGAGGGACTGGGGCCTTACTCCCAGAGTTTATCAACTGTACATTATTATACATTTTTTTTTTCTCTTCACCAGGATATCTGAGATCAGTTAAGCAAAATCTACCACCCCCTAATCACTCAACAATCATGGCACCGGCACTTCTTCATGCAAGAGGAGGAAGGTCCGAGACTTCTTTACAGACCTCCCTGGTAGTTATGTCATCAGTCTCCTTACCAACATGCATGGGCGGAGCCTGATGCCATTTGAACTAAGTCACAATACCTGGTCCGAGTGAGGCACTTACAGCCGCCCATCACAACCCACCTCTTGCCCTCCTCATGCTACCTCCGTCTTCCCAGGGGTGTGTTCTGCAGCGTTTAGCTAAACACACCCGGCAATATCACCCCTCACTCTTCTTTGAACCTTTGCTGCTTATCTTTCAAACACCAAAGAACGTCATATCATATAGCTCTCGGTCCAAGTTTCCCAAAGGCCAAGAATGTTTTGTTGACTTAGTCTCTAAAAGGCATTGAAACTTAAAGCAGGGAGACCTTCAGTGATCCATGACATATCCACACCCACATTCTAGCAGGATAAACTGAGGCTTAGGGAAGGGATGGGAATTTAATGGAAGTGGTAGAGTGGGAACAAGAGCCTAAGCATTCTAATTCAATTCTGGGACTCTAGGACAGCAGATCATGAAGATGGGTGATAACCATGGGTGATCCATTTTTTTTTCAGGTGGGGTTTTATAAGCACTGCCTTAGGTAGACACTGTAGAGAGGGTACCAAATTTCTAGGACAAGACTCTTCCCTCCAGGGAAATGAACATTACAGAGAGCATATTACTGGGGTGCATAGGCATCTTTGGATGAACAACAATGATGCACAGATAACCTGATCCTGGGTAGGGCCCTGAATAACCCCTCTTACATTCATCCAGAGCCCAAGGGAGTAGTTCTTAATCCTGCACCCTAAAACTTTTGGGGAAACCTGAACCATATTCAAATTCAGACTCCATTCTGATCACTTTTCCAGCTTGGAGAAGCTCAGTGGGGGCAGCAATATTTTGAATGGATCAGGTAGAGTTAGGCTGCAGAGGGCTAAGTCTAGGTAAGGCAAGGCCTTCTCTGTCTGCAGACCTCTTCTGTGTCCTCTGACTCAGTCACCAAAACACCAAAACACATTCCCTTTGGTTCAATCCAGGGGTGCTAGCACAGCTGAGACCTGGAATCACCACTTCCAGAGCTGAGCAAGCAAAAGAGACTCAGATATTCTCTTATCTTTGCTATGCATCAGAATGCTTGCTGTTACTCATTTGTACTGGGCATATACCGGGTATGGCGATGTTCACCTCTAGCCTATAATCGTAGCCCTTGGCAAACAGAGGCTGGAGGCTATAGAGTTTGAGGTCATTCAAAGTCACAAAGAAAGTTCCAGAGGAGCCTTGGGTTACACAGGAAGACCCTGCCTCAAAGAAACCCCAAACCATTAGTAGGGGACATAGTGATATCGTGAATTCTTTGACAGATTCAACAACACCTAGGTGGGTATCATTCAAACTGAGTCGCCATGGTACCCATGTAGGATGAGAAGAGAGCATTCACACAGAACACACCTACTGACATGTGGAGCCTTTGTCAGGATGGGGAATTATTTTGAGCAGCATAGCAGTGACTGTAGGAGGAGAGAAAAATAAATCCTCTATATTTATTACAATGCAGTCAAAGAAGAATGCCCAGATGAAGGAACTAGAATAGAACCAGTCTTGGCTTGCTGAACACAAATAAGGGAAAGATATGGAACCCAGCCCCCTTCTCTCCGGACTCCATTTCTATTAGGACAGAACATGATTCGGTAGTACTCTTGGGATGAAGAAATTGACTGGGGAAGATATGAAAGGACCTCACCTTGACCCCAGATGGCTACTTCAAATCTCAGGTTCAGTGGCAGGGTCTTGGGTAAGCTCTTGGCTCTGCTTTCTGCGCATAAACCCACTTACACACCTATCTTCAGAGTAGCGTTCTTATCACACACCCCCATTCTTCTTATTTGTTTAAATGTGTGTGAGTTTGTGGACAAGAGTACATTGCTTTATGGAAAAGTCATGAAGAGGATGCTGTGGAGAGAGATGATGTATGGAGGAGGATGCTGTGGGGGAGAGGGATGCTATGTGGAGGAGGATGCTGTGGGGAGGAGGATGCTGTGGGGAGAGGGATGCTGTGGGGAGAGGGATGCTGTGGGTAGAGGGATGCTGTGTGGAGGAGGATGCTATGTGGAGGAGGATGCTGTGGGGAGAGGGATGCTATGTGGAGGAGGATGCTGTGGGGAGAGGGATGCTGTGTGAAGGAGGATGTTGTGGACACAAGGATGTTGTTGGGAGAAGGACATCGGGAGAAGCATGCTGTTGGGAGAAGGATGTTGTCTGGAGGAGAATTCTGTGGGGACAGGGATGTTGTGGGGAGGAGGATGCTGTGGGGAGAGGCGTGTTGTGTGGAGGAGGATACTGTGGGTACAAAGATGGTGTTGGGAGAAGGACATTGGGAGAAGCATGCTGAGGAGAGAGGGATGCTATGGGGAGAGCGATGTCATGGGGAAAGGGATGCTGTAGGTACAAAGATGCTGTGGGGAGAGCAATGCTGTGGATACAAGAATTCTATGGGGAAAGGGATGCTGTGGGTATAAGGATGCTGTGGGGAAAGGAATGCTATGGGTACAAGGATGCTGTAGGGGATAGGGATGCTGTAGGGGAGATAAATGCTCTGAATACAAGGATGTTATTGTGAGAAGGATGCTGTGGGAAGCAGGATGATACTTTTTTGATACAGTTTTGTAATTGATTAGCTAAAAGGGCAAACAAAAAAAAATAAAGAGGAGTCCAAACTCTCTTAAATGACAAAGGAGAGAAACAAATTTGGAATCTTACATTATTGTTTTCTTCATAAATTTAAGGACAGGTGTAGCAATTTATCATGTCTTATTATTTCCTGTAGTGTTGGTTTAATAAAAAAAAAGGAAGGAAGAAAGAGAAAAATTTCAAAGCTGTACCATACTGATTTTTTTCCCTTTTGTATCTTTCAGTTAGCAGACACAGTTTGAATCCAATCCCTAACAAAAAGAGGAGACTTGGAGCCTGCTTATTTGCAAAAACTGCTGGAAACCCTTTTGATTTGGGGGAGCCACAGAAGGTGCTAGAGCATCTGAAGACCCCAGGCACAGGCGGCAATTTCCCAGGCAAGCTGATTTGGTTTTGTTGGTAATGTAAGCTCATTTGCAATTTTCTTCTCCTTTTAAGAGGCTTGAAATCTAAATCGGGTGTTGAAATTCTGTGAAGGGTGTGTGGAGGTATGCTAAGCCAGAGGGTGTGTGCTCTCTTGTCTCCTCTCTGGGAGAAGACCGGCCGGCCATGCATCATTTTTTACAGCTGTATTTGCACAGGTGGGGAAATAACAGTGTCATCTTGGATCGGCAGACACAATGATATACGTGTTTGGGGGCATCTATAGAGCATAGTGAATCACGCAGTCTACGAGTCAGCCGCTCTATAAGTCAATCCACGGTGCTCACGGAAAGCTCCATAGGTAAGTGGGGAGGCTGCCTTTGGATCACTTTGGAAGATGAAAAATATCCCCATATATATTCAGACCAATAAAGGAGCCGTGCAGGTGAATAAAAGCAAATTCTGAAATCAGAGTCTCAAGGTTGGAAGAAACCCAGGGGTGCGGAGAGCAGCCACATCTCCGGGCTTCCACGTGTCGGGACATCCGTGCATACTTTGTGAGCTGGTCCTCTCTGCCTTCCCCAAGGCAATTCTCGGTGTCCAGGCTGTTAGGACAAAACCAGAACCAGTGACATGGTTCAGTGTAAATGCTTTTGTCACAAAAGCCTGAAAATCTGAGTTTTCTTCCCAGAGCCTCCATTAGGACAGAGCTGATTCCTGAAAGTTTTCATTTGCTATCCACATGCATGGCATGCCATGCACATCTGCACACACACAGAGACACGCACGCGCACACACGCACACACACACACACACACGCCATACACAGATACACAAATACTATACTATAATAAATAAAAAACTTAAAACCAAATTTAATCAAATGTCTACTTTGCGTTGCCAAAACCATAGCACTCAGTGCTTGGGCTCAGTTCTACCTACTGTTTATAAGGACAAAACCATTGTTCCTTTGCATGACCATCTCCCCAATTGTTGCAGAAAGCCATTGTACCATGTCTCGTTGTATGATCAATGCATGTATCTGTTCATTGGACAGACACATAGGAAGTGTATGCCTTCCTATCCTATCTGCTATCACACAAAGGGCAAAACCAATCTCTGTTTGCAACCAGCCCGGCAACTCCAGCAAGCTGTTGCACCAGGCCGTGCCAATGTCAGGCCGCGTAATTACTGTCTGTACATTATGAAAACATACATGAAACACCTACTATCCAGAAGTCAGGGGCTAGGGATATGAGATAGATAAGGCATGACATCTGCCCTCAGAATTAGTAAAGAATCAGACTCCTAAGCAACTACTTTGGATTTTCTGGGCTGAGTGAAGGCTTTTGAGGACTTACCTGACAGCATATTAACTGCCTAGTGGGAGTGTGGGTAGAGCAGAGAGGTCCTTCCAAGGCCATGTGTATAGTCTTAGACCTCACCTTCAAGCTGACTCATAATATAATGTTTTTGGGAGATTGGCATGGTGGTGTTGGTCTAGCCATTGTGTCTCTTTAAATGTCGGTTTTGATGGATACAACTGTTCAGTCCATTTTGACTTCCAATCCAGACCCATCTTGCTCCACGTGGGAGTTAGACCCCTGAAGCCTAGCTGCAGATGGCTCAGGTCCTTCTCTGCTCACCTTATAGGAACTGTGTTCAGAGGAGGTTTCAGTCTCAAAACCCCTAGCTGCTATACAGAGGCACAGGTAGCCAACGGAAATCTTTAGGACTTAATTTTTAAAGGCATTTTGTCTGCAGTGTGACATATTTGGAAGAAAGGGACTGTGTTAAATTGCGAAAGCTCCTCACTTGTGTGGACTTGGAAGAAAAGTTCATAATTATCATACTCTGGACTCCCCGTGTACCTGAGAATTGGGAATACTGGTCTTTCAGAGGGGCTAATGGAAGGTCTGCCTATGAATGCTGATCCTGCCTGGGCCTATTATTGGGGAAACAGAAACAGAAGATGCTGGAATTGGAAGCAGATGACAGCAAGCAAAACCCAAAGACAAATAGGAGAACACTGTCACTTGCCTGCCTGCCTGCTCCAGTGTGACCTCAGAGGAGGAATATACTTCATCCCTTCATCCATTCATCTACTCGTCTTTGAGGCCACATTGGTTAAGGGACAAGTTAAGCATCTATGGGATGCTGGGTTCAGGGCCTTGGTTTAAAGTCCTTAGGTATTTTTCCCGTGTCCTTGAGAATAGTATTCTCACCCTCTGAGACTTCATAACTTCATCTGTGAAATGACTTTAGTAACGACTTCAATTCAGAGGGTTATGAGAACATTTGTGGTCCCCATGGGACCTAAGCAGTAGGAGGGTCAGACCAGTTAACTGTGGTAATTCCAGAATGCTTGGCTGAGACCCTCAGGGTATGTGGAAGTCACTCCCAGATAGGTCAAGATGAGGGATAAGGGCAAAGGGTAGGCATATTCAGTTCAGAAAATCAGCAGAGACGAGAATGAAGGAATAATTCACCAAGCCTATCTTAAGTTGATACGAGAAAAAGAAGTTATGTGTGACGGTCCCTTGAGTCCACTCGCTCTGCCAGGCAGGAGGAGGAGACAGAACAGAGAGGAATCTTTCTCTCTTCGTAGGGCTATAGCTGACAGATAACAGGAAGAAGAGTCGGTGACCAGGAGTGGTTCCCAGGTTTCTTACAGACTACCCTCGTTACAGCACTTTCCGGTTAGGGTAAATCTTAGTCCTCATACCTGGTGTATTCAATTGGAAGCTTTGGGGCTCGGACTCAGGACTCATCATTGGAACAAGCTGTCCAAGAGGGTTTAGAAACCTGCCACGAGGGAGAATTAACATCCCTAAAGAACATTAAAAAAGAAAATCAAATAGCTTAATTCAATCCTGTGGGACTAATGTATGCTCACTATAAGGAGTAAACAGTGTATTTTTAAACCTCAAGATTCCCCCCCCCCCTTTTTTTATAAAGATGGTCTTTAGTCCAATCTGGTTTTGTACTCAGTGTGTAGCCAAGGATGAACTTGGCCTCCCAAGAGCTGGAATTACAAGTCCTGGCCACCACCTGGCGATTGAAACAGACCCTCATGCACACCAAGTAAGGACTCTCTACCCACGGAGCCACACTGCAGCCTCTCCGGGCTTGTCTTGGAATGCTATATCCCAAGCAGCTTGTTTTCAAGTGTCCATTGCAAATAGACATCCAGTCTCCCTTCCCAGCGTACTTGCGTTTTCTACCCTTTCTCTACCTGGAGCCTCTCACCCCAGCCACAGTGTCTGTGCTACCAACCCCCACCCCCGCCCGCCTGCCCAGTCCTCCTATACTGCCCTCCTCCCACACTACAGACTCATCAACCTTTCTGCAACACAGCTCTGAGAATGTGCTGCCTTTGGTAAGCACCCATGACATCCACCTCCAGGATAAACATGCAGCGTCTTTAGCTTGGGCTCAAGGCCCTTTGCGCTGCATCTGCTAGCTTCCCCGGCAGGCACACGGCCAGACTTCAGGCAATCTAGACCGTTTGCTGGTTTCATCTTGTACTTGCTGCCTCCAAAGCCTTAGCTCAGACTAAGCTTTCATCAGGTGTAACTTCTTCTCAATTCGGAAAACTGTTCCGGCCTGCTCTCGGCAGCGAAAGCAGACTTTCCCATGGCGCCCTTTCTTTTGATCTAATTGTCGGCTGAGTCATCCGATGCCTACAGCACTTATTTTGTTTCTTTCTGGGGCCTGACAGGGGTTCGTTTTCCTTTTCTTCATTTATAATTTTAAAAAGTGAAACTTTTGGGTTGACGTACAGAGAAATGGGTTTCACCATAGATAGCGTCTTCATATGTGTCGTTGTATTTCTCATTTGTTCCGTCCCCAATGCTCTTCCTGGTAGCTCCTGCTCCCAGGGCATCCTCCGTTACCCTTCTCTAGCGCCTACCTTCCATGATCCTCTTTCTAGTTTTGCAACCTCTACATACATAATGATTTTGAATGAAGCTCTGCAGTGAGGAAAAAAAGGTAACTTTTGTCTTTCTGAGTTTGGCTTATGCTGTTTAACATAATAATTTCTAGTACCACTCATTTCCCAGCAAATGCTATATAATATTTCATTTCTCTTCAAGGCTGCACAAAATTCCACTGGGTATTTTCTTTATCCATTCATCTGTTGGTGGACATCTAGGTTGGTTCTATTTCCAGGCTATAAAATAAGCTATAAAATTGGATGTGCAAATATTTCTTCAAAATGCTGACACAGAATCCTTAGAATATATACCCCAGGGTGATATTGCTGGGTCTTATGGGTTTGTGTTTTTAGACTTTTGAGGACCTTCCATACTGATTTCCATAGTGCTGGGCCAGGTTGCATTCCCACAAGCAAATAAGGGTTTCTATTTCCCCGAATCTTTGCCAGCATTTGTTGTTATTTGTTTTCTAGGTGATGTCAGTAGTCACTCTAGCTTAGATGAGATTAAATCTCAAAGTGGTTTTACTTTGCATTTCCTCAATGGCTAAGAATATTGAGCATTTTCTAAAATATTTATTGGTCATTTGGATTTCCTTTTCTTTTTTCTTTCTTTCTTGAGAATTGTCTATTTAGTTCATCAACCCGATTTATTGATTAAATGACTTAGTATTTAGGTTTTACCTTTACAGTTCTTTACATCTGCTGGATATTATTCCCCTCACTGATGTGTAGTTGGCAAAGTTTTTTTCCCCTTTTGTAGATGGAAGTTTCTGTCCCACCTGGTCCCACAATCATTCAGTTCCAAAGAAACACACAGGGGCTTATATTAATTATAAACTGTTTGGCCTATTAGCTCAGGCTTATTATTAACTAGCTCTTACAATTTAAATTAACCCATAATTCTTGTCTATGGTTAGCTATGTGACTTGGTACCTTTTCTCAGTAAGGCATTCTCATCTTGCTTCCTCTGCTTCTGAATGATGACTGTGTCTCTGTCTTTCCTCCTCCCAGAATTCTCTTAGTCTGGTTGCCCCACCTATACTTCCTGCTTGGCTACTGGTAAATTGGCATTTTATTAAATTAATATGAGTGACAATTTCTTACAGTGTACAAGAGCATTATCTCACAACACCCTTCTGTCACCTTTACTTTGTGACTGTCACCTTTGCTGTGCAGGGTTGCCTACTTCCATGTTATCCCATCTGGTCAATTCTTGGGATATACCCCATGTCCCTTTCAGAGCTCCTTGCCCATGCCTGTGTCTTGAAGTATTTTTTCTCATGTTTTTTTTCCAGTGGTTTCAAAGTTTCAAGTCTTACATTCGGCCTTTGGTTTACTTTGATTGATTATTTTTGCACTGTGTGACACGGATCCATTTTCATTCTTTTACTTGTGGAAACCTTCTTCCCCTGCCCATATCCCTGCACCATTTGTGAAAGAGACTATCATCTCCTCAATGTTTCTGACACCCTTGTAAAATCTAGTTCATTGTAGCTGTGTGTGTGTGGGGGGGGGTATTTCTATGTCATTCTTTTCTTTTCTTTCCTACTCATTGTAGCCATAATTCTTAATATTTGCTGCCTGGAGTTACATTTACTCACACATTGGTTTGCTAACCTTGAAGTTACTCACTTAGCTGTGTCTTTCATAGAAACTAACATGAAGAAGGGCTTATGTGACCCACAGAAGACAAATCCAGCAACAATGACTAAGAGACCCACTGCCATGATGCACACGTTTTATAGTCGTGAGGGTCCATTGGGTAGCCATTAGCCACAGAGTGACTTCCAGGCACTTAAAATTGTGGCTTAAGGAACTGAACTTTAAAAGATAACTTGATCTTAATCCAAATTCGTCCTAAAGAAGCAGACACAGCTGTGACGAGCCTGCTGGGCAGGGCAGAGAAAGGACACAGCTAGAGAGAGAAGTTGCAGGGAAGACTACAACGCCTACCCTCCCTGAGGAGTTCGCCTGCCCGCCCCCCCCCCCCCTTGTTTGCACCTTTATCTGCTACCAGTTTGCCCTTATTCACTTCACGTCAGCCATGCCTGGCTGATCTCCTTCCTCAAGTGGGCCTTGCTCATCCGGGCTTCGCGGCTTTTGCTCTTGCAGCACACTTCACCTGGAGTACTTTTCTCTCAGCTATCACTCGGCCTTTTTTTTCTTTTGTCATTCAGGTCTCATCTCAAATGTCACCTCTTGGAGGAAGCTTTCCTGAGGTGCCTTCTGAGGGACACCTCTCTCTTCTCCAATGGGACTTCTTACACCATTTGTGCAACACGCTCATTAACTAAAATCATCTGTTTTTATCTTATCGCTTTATTGTCTGACTCATTCTAATTAAAGGTAAACTTCACAAGTGAGGAGATATGCAAAAAACCATCTTGTAATTAAACAAGGAGATAAGCACAAGAACCAGAACTGTGGAGTCTTCAAACACCTCCCCCTCATAAAACAGGCTAATTATCAAAAGGAACACAGTAACTTTGCCACTGAAGGGAAATCTATCAAACCACCGCTTTGTCAGATGTTAGCTTCAGCAAACACAGTCTTGGGTTGGTAATAATCAGAATTCACACACCTCGACGCTAGGCATCATCTTGTTCTGCCACACTGAGACAATATCACTTCTGTGGTCTTGTCCCAGTGGCATTGGACCTCAGTCTAATAAGGAGAACATTTTCGATAAACTCAAATTAGACCACAAAGACATGGCAGCTCTGACCCCAGCAAGGACTGGGATTATTTGTCTTTCTATTTCCAAAATCTAGCACTCATGACGTATTCTATATCTTTGACCGAGGCTAATATAATTAAAGTAGCTTCTAACTTGAATTAAACCCAATGGCTGTATTAACACAAGAGGATTATCCAACGCTTGGTAGGCAGGTTACCGACACTGGCTGCTGACCAGCACTGGCAACAATGTAAGGTCTTGCTGAAGTGGGTCTCGAGACTGGAGAAACTGGAGTAAGTTTAGTTCACAGCAGCATAGTTCATCCTGGGTGACCTACGGAAGTGAATTGTTTTCAACGGCAAAATCTATAAAATTATGTGCTGTTGTGTCCTCTGAATACTAGGATGTCAGAAAGGCTCAAACTTTAGAAGGGTCTCCAGTGTGGAACAGGAAATATCATGTGTAAACTTTATTTCAATGTCATATATCAAACGCTCAGTCTGTGCCCATTTTCTGGTTATATACTTCTTTAGTTATAATAAAAACTATGTAAGGTTAAGTTAACGCACACTTTATAGATGAGGAAACTAAGGCTCAGGGAAGTCAAAACATTGGTCCTCGTTTATACAGCACATGAAGTAAGAAACTCAAACTGTGCTGTCAATCATCCAAAGTGCGTGACGGGGGTCTCCATAGTAATTGATCTAACTCTACACTTCTTCAACACATCTTGCACATTGCAAATAGACATCTGCAAGTGACATTGGCTAGACTTGCTGCTGGTCACGGTCATGATCTTGCCTGAAAGGGGCTGAAGCAGGTGACTGGCTAGAGCAGTTCAAAATGCTCAAGGGGTATTGTCATCAGACCGGAACCTTATCTTGTCTCACATAGGATTTTGGTTGTGGGATCTTGTCCCAATTGTGTAGGACCAAGAGCTAATAACCGCTCCTTATTGTCCACAGACTGATATTAAGTGTTACCTGTTGTCGTAGTTACTTGTCAGAAAGAGTGACAGCCAAGACTTTGTCTTCATGGGCATGTCTGTGGAGCAGTTTCTTGATTGATATAGGAAACCAAGCCAGTAGGCAGGATTCCTCTGGGATTCCTCTGCTTTACTTCCTGCCTCCAGGTTCCTGCCTTGAGCTTCTGCCCTGCTTCCCTTCAGTGATGACCTGTGACATGGAAGTGTAAGACAAACCCTTTCTTTCTTCATGTTGCTTTTGGTCAATGCCCTATCAAGCAATATAGAAGCAAACAAGAACAGGAGTTGGTACCAGAAGTGAGGTATTGTTGTGATAAGCTCGATCATGTTTTAGGGAAGACTGTGGAAGGATTTGGAACTTTGATGCTCAGCCCTTAGTAAAATGTTGTGGGAACTTAGAAGATAATGCTGAGAGAATGTAGACAATGGAGGCCTGGATTATGAAATTTCAGACCAAGTTTGACAGTCCCTCAAAGACACAATCATGGCTGTGTATTTTGAATCAAGAATCTGTGATTTCTGGTTAACTGAGGCTGAAAAATCAGCCATGATTAACAAGAGACCAGCACCACTCTAGTGCTTTCTTTACTGGGACAACCAATGCTGGTTATCTTGGTGGGGGAAAAAAAATCAACTTTGGATAACAGGAGCTCAGCATCATTGAAGTGAACTCTTACAGGAAGTATTTCCTCAAAGGTCAGTACATGGAACACGTGTTCTAGAGGGGTGAAAGCTGAACATCACGACGATAGCAAGACTTGGTCATGTATAAGGATGTCTCATGTGGTACTAGTTCTGAACGCATAATAGGCTCACGCATAGCAGTTGAGTATTGGCACAGTGAGATGTTGGGATCAGCCATTGGTTAAGGTGCCATCCTGCTTGCAGTGGAGACCCCAGCATATTGGAGATGCCAGCATTGTAGGATGACTGCCAAGGACAAAGGGATCTATGAAACAGAGGCAGTCCGAGCATTCGAGACAAGCAGTGTGTGCTGTAGAGAGCAGAGCTGAAGAACTGAAGCTACCCAAGATGTTTGAGGGCCAGACAATTGTGACTGAATCCCTGAGGTCAGATATCGAGCTACAAGATTTTAGTTACAATGCTAGACTTTGATTTTGCTTAAGTGTTGTTGTTTTTATGCCCTGGTTCTTCCTTCTTGGAGTAATAAAGAATTCAACTTTAAAATTTTTTTTTATAGGAGCTTACAGTTAAAAGACTTTAATTTTTGTTTTTAAAAGAGAGATTGAAAATTTAAGCCATTGGCATTTTTAAAAACTTTAAACACTTTGGGGCTTTTAAAGTTAAATTACATTTATATTATATTATGCTATAAATACAAGATCTTGAGGAAAAACAAGAAAGGAAATGTTATGTTTTAGGAGGCCAGTGCCTTATCCATTAGGCCACTGGGGCGCGATAATGTTATGTTTTAAAGTATTGTGTTCGTTTGTCAAAGTTGACAAAGGGTAGAACGTCCTAGTTACCTTCGGTTGTCAACATGATACACCTGGGAGGAGGAAATCTCAACGGAGGAATGACTTTTAGGGGTCTGGCCTGTGGGCATATCTGTGCAACTGCTAATTGATCTAGAAAGCTCAGGCCACTGTGAGTAGTACCACCCCTAGGCATATGGGCCTGGGCTTTATGTAAAACGAGCTGAACAAAACCCAGAAATCAAGCCCCTAACCAAAATTCATCCACGTTCTGTGCTTCAGTTTCTGCTTCTTGGTTCCTGCCTTGAGCTCTCCTGGGTTGTCTCTCCAGTGATAGACTGTGGTGCAGAACTGTGAGACTAAATGGATACTTTTTCCCCCATGTTGTTTGGCCAGTGCTCTGTTATGTAACTAGAGAAGCAAACTAGAACTCATCATATTTTCAAACCCCAGCTTCCTCCCTTATAAAGGGAATACCAATATACACCTATTAAGAAAGATATTCTCCAGCAGCAGCAAGAACATGGTAAATGTTGGTAGGTTGTAGAAAACGTGGAACCTTCATGCATATGCTGAAATAAATACAAGTGGTATAGTAGCTGTAGATAATTCTGGAAATTTTACAAAGTTGTGAAGGCATAATTGCCATGTAACGCAACAATTTCATGACTAGGAATATATTCAAAAGAACTGAGAATAAGGATCCAAACCGATATTTGTGCATTTCTGTTCATATCAGCGTTACCACAAGTCACCAAAGCAACTCAAGCCTACTGACGGTTGAACAGAAAAATGAAATATGATACATCTTCAAATATTCTGCCATTTGACTTTGAAACAGAAATTCTGACTTGTGACCCAACACTGATGAACAATTAAAAGATGCCACAAAGTGAAATAAGCCAGTTACAGAAAGACTGGCGCTATTGAAATGTAAGTTCTTCTTACATGTGACACCTGAGTGATGAAAAGTGACAGAGACAGAAAGGGGAGCGGGAATAGTGAGGGCTGGAGGAGGATAAGGAGCTGGTGTTTGCCCAGAGCAGAATTCAGCTTTCACAAGATGAAGAGTCTAGGAAGAGATGATAGCTACAGTTGCACAATTAGCCAAATGCACTTCATTCCACCAAATTGTGCATTTCCAGTGACTAAACTATGAAATCTTAACCACAATACAAATGGGGTTATTTTGAGATTAAGTTAGATGTGACATTGAAGGTATTTGGAAGAATGCCCATCAGATAGTACTTGCTCTTATACAGACTGCTTTCCTACTCTTCAAAACAGATAACTCACCATCTTTTCTTTTGCCGTCTTAAGAGATTAGGACTAAACAGTGGCCACATACATGGAACCGTAAAGAATAACAGTTCTCCAAAAAGATGACCTCATTGACGAATGGGAGATGCTAATTTCAGGTAATCCCAGAGACCCTTCCTTCCTCCATCATTTTCCTGAAGAACAGTCAACTTTTTGAAGCAAACTAAAAACAGAGGGGTCCAATAAAGAACTGCCATACATTTCTCTTCATCTGAAAACATGAGTTTCTGGTTTGAAAACTCAAGATAAGTAACTGTCATGGCTAGTTTGGGGGGTCAACTTGATTACATTAAGGAATACTGCATGCATCATAGCCTTTGTGGTGAGTTCACCCCGGACATATTCAGAGACAATTAGCTCATGGGGGCTCTAATTTAGCAGATTCATCTCTTGGTGGACTCTTAGGGGAATGGGGTGGTGCTTAGCTTTGTCAACTTGATATGACCCAGCATTACCTGGAGAGAGCACCTTGGTGAGGAATTGCCCATATCATGTTGGCCTGCGGGCATATTTGTGGAAGGCTGTCTTAAATCACTTGATATGGTAAGACCTAACCCTCTGCTGGCAACACAATTCCCTAGGTGTTGTTTCCTGCCCGTGTAATAGTGAAGAAGATAAGCAAGGAAGTGAACCCTTATGCTTTAATGTCTTTCTGGTCTTGACTATGGCTGGGATGTAACTAGCTGTTGGAAGTTCCTGTCTTGACTTCCTTACGATGATGGACTGTAATCTGAAACAGTAAGCTCTTGGTTGCTGGATTACAGGATATTTTATCACAGTGGCACACATGAAACTAGACCAGAAACTGGTGTGAAGGAAGTAGGGTTCTTGTTGTGATAAACTTCACAGTGTGGCTTTTATGCCTTTGGGCTGTTTTCTGGAATCCTTTGGAAGGCTGGCTTGGAAAAGCCCTGAACGTAGGAAGTAGAGCTAATGGGCTGTTTTAGTGGGAGCTTGGAAGATAAGAATGTGGAGAGAAGCATGGATGGTTGAGGCTCCATCCATGAGGGTTCAGGGATGAACAATGAGGCTACCAGGAATAGGCACTGGGCAGATGGTGACGAAATATAGGCTACATAGAGTAAGTAAGTCACTATGGTTGGCTCTTTGGGGTTATATTATACTTTGTCTTTTTCACGTATTCTTTGTTTCTTGACCTGTGAGGATATGAGTTTGAATGAATCCTTCAAAACTGTGAGGCAAAATAAATCTTTCATCTGCTCTTTCTCTAGGCATTATTTCACAGCATGGGTACCACATACCCACATGGTCTTTAGGCCAACAGACATGTGGACATGGAGCTTGATTAGAGTGTTGGGGCTATACAGGCTTAGTCATCTGGCTGAATGCTGTTTCTGCCGCATCTGGCTACCTATGCCCAGTTTACCTTCGGAAGCAAGGCAGAAGGGTATGCCAGAGGACCAGGGAGGAGTTCTGTTGATGACAGGAAATAGGCTTCCACAGAAGAGCACCAGAATGCTTTTTCAAATCCCATTTTTCATATGTTAGTGACCTCTGCACAGGGACAGCCTACAAATATCAGTGCAAACTCTTCCAAAGAGCCCAGTTTGCTGGCTCTACTTTTGTCAACTTGACATAAGCTAGGGTCATCTGGGAAGAGGGAACCTTGGTGAAGAAAATGCCTCCATCACGTTGGCCTGTACGTAAATCCACGAGTCATTAATGACTAATGTGAGAAAGCCTAGGCCAACAAGGGTATTGCCACCCATGGGGTTGGGCAAGCCATCTATGGTTGAATAAGGCCACAGGAATAGAAGGCAAGGTCAAACCCTCATCCCTACTCACTCCTGTGTAGTCAGGCTGGAATCACATCCCTACTCACCTCTGTACAGTCAGGCTGGGACCACATCACAGCCCTACTCACCCCTGCCTAGTCAGGCTGGATCACATCACATCCCTACTCACCCCTGTCTAGTCAGGCTGGATCACATCACATCCCTACTCACTTCTGTACAGTCAGGCTGGGACCACATCACAGCCCTACTCACCCCTGTCTAGTCAGGCTGGGATCACATTACATCCCTACTCACCCCTGTCTAGTCAGGCTGGGGCCACATCACTTTCTCACGTTCTTTTACTGATGCAAAATCTTTTAAAAACATTAGAATAGGAAGGTTAAGCTTATCTTAACCTTCCTTAACCTTAACCTTACCTGCCTTGAATCTACTATGTCTGAGTATAGAAGGAAATAAGAGTGAAAGTAAGTGAGTTATTGATGGCCTGCTGGGTGTCAGGCACGGAGAGCCTCGGACACACGATTTCATTCATCCACCATGGTAATTCTTTGAAGTTGGTTTGAGCATTCCAATCTCACAGATAGGACACAGAATCTAAAATTAATGAGGGCTTGACCAAGATTTTTTTTTAAAAAAAATTTCTTATACTTTCTCCCAGAACCTCCCAACACCTCTAAGATATTTTTAACATGTTGATAACTTTAGAAATGACTTTTCATATACTGCTGTCACCAAAAGCCTGTGTACAAACACAGCAGTATGCTTAGCTTATAGGAAATTTATTTTAACTCACATTGACCATTGGTTCCCATAATATTTACACAGACACACACACACAAACACACACACACACATGCACATATGCAATACGCACGCACATGTACACCCAGTGTGGATTATGTCTGAGTGTTTATGTATATATTTGCATTTTATAATCACTTGAGGTCCAGTCATATAACTTAGGAAGCAGCCTGATACGATCATCAATAACTTGATTAATTTGGTTTAAGATAGAGCAGGAAAACATCTGCTCAATCACTCCCAGTACTTAGCTTCACACATGCTCCACTGTTACGCTACACAGAAATTTTAAGTATTCTGTTAAGGGCTGGAGTCATTTATCATCTGTCCTTCCCAACATGCTGGAATGAGGAGAACCACTAATCATCATTCCTTGAATTTGCTGGTTTTCTTCTGAGGAACTCCATATCCTTTATAGATACTGCATCAATCTTGCAAATGCCTTTGAAACAATCTTGAGGCATGAAATTTTCCTTGACCTACAGAATGCATTGGAAATAGCCTACTGTTCCCCGTGGATTGAACTGGGAGACTTCAGTGGTGTCTATTGCAAGCAGACATGGGTGATAGTGACTTCATTTCACAGACGGTGACCAAACAACTGAACCATAGCTGAAGCATCCATTAAGGTCTGGGTCTCCTGGTGCTGGAGAAAATTGTCAATAATAATAAAAGTTGCCAACAGTACTGACTGCTTCCATTGTGCTAAACTGAGGGTACATTTTTTACTTAGTCATCTCTCTTTATTACTATCCCCTTTCTCAAAAAAGAAAATATCTACTGTAGATGCCCATCACCCCAGAATACCTGGCTCTACCTCGCTGAATTATCCCCACTCGTGCAAGACTATGGTTTTCCATTGTGATGGTTAAAATAGCCACTTGGAAAATGTCTCAAAACCTAAGTTTCTGGAACGCACCATAATTTTACTTTTGGTATGTGTGAACTCATGTCTAAAATCATGAGCATTTCTGAAGCCTCCTAAAGGATGCATTGTGAAGTTAGTTTAATCACCATGGATATAGAACACTGAATGCCTTTATTTTTGAAAAATGATTTTATTATTTTAATTATGTGTGTCTATATAGGAGAGATATGTACTCAGAAGTGCAGGTGTTCTCAGAGGCCAGAGGTGTCAAAGCCCCGGGAGCTGGAGTTATAGTTGGTCATGAGCTGCCTGATGAGAGAGAATGCTGGGGCTTAAATTCTCATTCTCTGGAAGAGCAATATGTGCCCTTAACCACTGAGCCATCTCTCCAGTCCCATGGAGGCCATTGCGATTCTCCATTAGCACTTTCCTTTTTGCTCACTCCTGACTATTTCCCAACAAGCTTTCACAACGAAGACTCTGACCCCTTTCACAAACACTCATATCTGAAGCAGAGAACAGTCATCCATCAGTAGGGATGTGAACAGATGTCGCAGAACCAGCTGACGCTCCTCTCCTGCTGCCCATCTTCTGATCATGTGATTCTGGTACATGGGGTTTGGGAGTTGTACTAGAGATTCTGTGACTCTTAAAATCATGAGTCCATGCCTCAGCCTGAGCAGAAAAAAAAAAAAAAAACATTGACTGGTCCAAGATGATTTCTTTAACAACTGGTTGGCTAACACTTGCCATGGTCTGACTAATATGATTCAAAACAAATTGTGTTGACAGAGAGTCTCCTTTAAATTTTCAGAAGTTTAAAAGTAACTTGGAGACAAGAACCTTTATTCATTCTTTTTTCTGGAATTGCTATCTTGTAACTTTGCAGCAGCACACAAAAGGGAGAAAAATCTTAAGTGGTAAATATGGAAGGAAAAAGGAATAAATATATTGGACACGTTATAGCACATTTGAGCTAGTGTATGCTGTATTTCCTCATGTTTTGCTTTGTGTTTTTTAAAATTGACACCAGCCTAGGAAGAGGAGCCACCTCTGAGAGATCGCCTCTGTCAGAGTGCCTGTAGGCAACTCTTTACAAATGATTAAAGTGAGTGGGTCCAGCCCACTGTGGGTGGTGTTACCCTTGAACAGTTGGTCCTGAGTAGTATAAGAAAGCAAGCTGGGGCTAGAGAGATGGCTCAGCCACGAAAGGCTAGGCTCAGAGTCAAAAATATAAGCAAGCAAGCTGAACAAGCCACGAGGAGCAAGCCAGTAAGAAGTCTTCCTCCATGGTCTCTGCTTGAGTTCCTGCCCCCAGGTTCCTACCCTGTTTGAGTTCTTGCTCTGACTTCCATCAGAACGAACTGTAAGCTGAAAGGTAAAATAAACTGTTTCCTTCTCAACTTGGTTTTTGGTCATGGTCTTTATCCCATCAGTAGAAACCTAACCAGGACAGTGTACAATCAAAGTAGATGAAAAGAGCTGACATTTTCCCAAATAATAACCTTTGGGAAAAATAATCAACAACTGTATACATTTGAACTTTAAAAATTATTTTATTTGCTTTGCTAGAAATTGAACCCAGAGTGCTGTATATGTTCTGCTACTGGGTTACATCCACATACTTGAACTTTAAAAGAAACATAACCTTTATTTTTAAGTGTATGAGTGTTTTGTGCGGAAGGGGGTGTCCTAATCCCTGGAACTGGAGTTACAGATGATTGTGACTTACTATGTGGTAGGATGAACTCCGAGTTCTCTAGAAGTGCACCCAGTACTCTTAATCATGGAGCCATCTCCAGTCCCTTGTTCTTTTTCTTTTTTTTTCTATAGATCTTTTTTTTTTTATTGAGAAAAGGAAAAAAAAAGTTTCCCCCTCCTCCCAGCCTCCCATTTCCTTCCCCCTCCTCCCACCCTTCTCCCCCTTCCCCCATTCCTCTCACCCTCCCTCTCCAGTCCAAAGAGCAGTCAGGGTTCCCTGCCCTGTGGTAAGTCCTAGGTCCTCCCCCCTCCGTCCATGTCTAGGAAGGTGAACAACCAAACTGGCTAGGCTCCCACAAAGCCAGAACATGAAGTAGGATCAAAAACCCATGCCATTGTCCTTGGCTTCTCATCATCCCTCATTGTTCGCCATGTTCAGAGAGTCTGGTGTTTTTAATCCTGAAAAAAATAAGTGTTTGTCTCAATCACTATTATTTAGATTTTCTCTATTACTTTTAGCTAACAACATTCATAACTGATATAGAAGACTAGCTCTTAAAATCCCTCTTCGTTTTGTAGAAGATAGCCTCAAAAAGTTAAGGGACATGCTCAAAAATCTTTCAATAAGTAAATGATGGGCCCTGGAATTGAACTAAGATTGGGTGACTTCACAAACTGAGCCCCGTCTACAGATAAGGGCTGTAGTGGCTGCCAGGCATTAGAGTTGGGGGAAGCCTATGAGGAGGGGTCTGACCTTTTCTTGTCTTTTGAATCTACTTTTTAAATTGGGCTTTCTTATAAGCTGTAATTTAAAGACACTTTTAATGGCTAAAGAAGTAAATAGCATCATGCCATACTGCTTTCTTCCTATGTGTAAGGCAGAGCCAATGCCAAGGATGCAATTCTTGATCTCTGGTCTCAGCAGATCTCCTGCTTCAGGAGACAAGACCTATCACAAAGCATATTGAGAGGAAATATGAGGGTGAACTTGAACCTTTTAAAAGTAATGGCTACTGTATGCTCCAACATGTCCCTGAAAACAGTGCAATAAAAGCAAATCATTACGAAATGATTCCTATTTCCCTGTGGGATTATTTCATAAAAGGGTTGTGCTCTAAGCCCAAAACTTAGGATCCAATTAATTATAAATATAGCTAGTAACAAGGCACAAAAGCAAAATATAACATCATTTGAAATAGTAAAATTATGAACCAAGCCCTATAAAATGGGAATAAATATACTGAACATATTATAGCACATTTGAGCTTAGCATAGAGTCACAGTAGTCATATAACATTATAAGCATAAAGTCTTCTACCATAAATCTGACCTAAAACTAACATACTAGCAATAAGAAACCCAAAACATGTAATGAATGATAATTCCATTTGCTCCAGACTTTAGGTTCATTTTTTTCATAGGATAATTTCTCTTAACCCACTTCTCTTATCCACATGCAATATCCAAGGAACTAGCATTTATTTATTCCATTATTGTGGAGTGCTTTCTGCAGCAGGCAGAAGTATTCCAAATGCAGCATTACTCAAAATACTAGTCAAAGGGATGACTATTGTTCAAAGAGCCACAGTAGAAGGCATGGTATTTTTGTTAATTTTTTGGATTATAATTTAATCACAATAGTTCCCCCTTTCCCTTTCCTCCCTCCAACTCCCCCACCCAATATACTGTTCCCTGTTCTCCTTCAAACTCATGATTTCTTTTTTCTTCAGTTCTTAGTGCATGTGAAAGCCAACTGCTACTTAATTTGCTAGAAGATCCTCATGGAGGCTTCTAGATTGCCCCATGGTGATTAAAAAACTAGAGAAGTGGACATTTATATGAATCATAAAGTTTGAGCCATTGGGTGACATATAGGTTGGGCCTTAGCCCTTAAGAGAAAGAAAGTAAAAGAAGTGAACCTGAAGATTTTTCCTGGGTTAGTGTCTGGGAGCAATTTCTAGGCTACTCTATAGAGAAAACAGAAGAACGAGAGTAGTGGGCAGGCCTATCTTAGAGGGTCTGGGAGAGAAAGGCAGAGCTGCAGAGAATTTGCCTGGAGTGCTTTCCTGAGTACAAGTCATTGTGGTCAAGGTTCTAAGTAATCTGTATCTCAGCTAGTCAGACCTTTTAATTGATGAGCCATGCAGTACAGCCGTCATGAGAGTGACACTTGAGCAGTAGGAGGGTAAATTAGTCCGGATTCGAGGCTACTGTGGAGGTGACACAGCACACTGAAACGCCACCCGTGAAAGGCTCCCAACAGTCAGCAAGTTGCTCAGCAGGTCAGAACAAAGTCCAATATTCTTTATGAGAATGTAGCAAAATCCAGTTCCCACAATATCAAATCATGGTGTCTACATCTAACCAAAAGTTACCAGGCAATGTGACATCAGATCAGAGGAAAAAAAATCTGTCTGGAAACAGAACCACAGTGACACATATATGAGAATTAACAGAAAGCTATCTTAAAATGGCTACTAGAAACCGTCTAAATATAGTCAGCAAAGTTACAGACAAAGAGATTGAGTAAATGATATAAATACTTTAGGGATTTTGTATTATTAGCAACTTAGTTTTTCTGTTATATAGTATGGAAGAGCCACAATAACATACTGGCTAGTGACATAGTACAAACAAAACTTTATGCATATGAAGAGGTCTTAGACTAAGAGCCTGCGTATTGTACTTTGCTGATCCGTGTAGACAGGAAGATACAAACACATAAAGGAAGACATGAAAGACTGAAAAAGATCCAATAGACACTTGGTACTGTTTGTGATTGTTGTCAGAAGTGGGAAAAAGTTACTATTAGCCTCCAGCAGGCGGGGATGAGGGAAGAGTCTAAATATCTGCACATCGACAGAATAGTTCCCCTGGCAAAACGTCATCTAACCCTGAACGCTCATGGCATTGTTGTTGAAAAGTTGTGCTGCAGGGGAAATGATCAGATCTGAAGACAGATTATGAAAACCACTTAACATGAGGCTGGAGGGGGAAAGGACCGAAAACCCAATAGCAACTCACTATTCACACTGAACAGTGTGATCTAGAATATGGACAGCTATTGTACACATGTGCCATCCCAGAAATGGATAACTGTTTACAGAAATAACAAAGAAACGTACAGATTTTCTGAAAACTATAAATCTGAAAACAACTTGAAAAAAAAAGATTGAATACTATAAAACTGATTTAAAATAGCGGAAAGGATATTTAAGGCATTCAGAGCAACGAGATAAATAAGAACAAACGTAGGCACAGCAGGAAGCTGTCAGAAACCATATAGGCAGGAAGACAATAGAGATGGAGCACTAAGGAAAAAAAGCAAGTTAGAATTCTATATGCATCGATATATCTTTTTAAAATGAAAAAAGAGGGTTTGTTTTTTTTTTTTGAGGAACAAAAACTCACAGAAACTTTTGTGCTAAGAAATAAAGAAGGAAGTTCCCCAGGCAGAAGGAAAATATAGCAGATGGGTAATGGGGTCTACACAAAGAAACAGAATACGCTACAAATAAAAAATACCTAAGTAAATATTAAAAATATAATTTTGTCTCATTTAAAAATCCATTTAAAGGGCTTGACTGCTTAAAGCAAAAGTAATGGCAGCGTAGTATATTATGGGTCTCATGTAAAATTAAAATATATGATAGCAGTAGAACTAAGACTGGGAAGAGATTGGGAATATACTAATGCAAGAATCTGCTCATGCATGAAGTAATATTAGTTAAATGTAGATTGTAAGACATTGATGATGAATACTAACACCTTAAAACAGCCAGTAAGAAGTAAAAGAGAGAGGTGACGAATTACAGGTGTATTTAGAATGAAGTTACAAAACAATGTTCTAGTCATAAGAAACTCAGTGGTCCTTATCCTCTTGGCCTTCATGTGGTCACTGTCCTTTCTTCTTTAGGAATCCAAGCAAACACTATGACAGACTTGGGGAAAATTATCTCCTCAAAGTGTACAAGTGCTGATATCATAGTGTATCATATGTTGACAACATAGTTCTGTTGTCTCTCAAAGTTTATGGCAAACACACAATGACACACACACACTCACACATAGTCACGTGCATACAGTCACACACCCTCATACACACACTCACAAAGACACACACATACATTCTCACATCTACACACTGAGACACATAGAGTTTATATGGATGATGAGTTCCTAATACATCTTTCTTATACGTGTTTGTGTATTTTTCAAAGAAGTGTCAATAGCCTCATGATATAAATCTATTTTAAAGACTCATTTGAAAAAATCCAGCTAGTGTTTGTGATGGGCACTTGCCTTCTCCTATGTGGAAAATCATTAAAGGGATCCTCAATTATTCTTCTTTATTTGTACTATGGATTCTAGTTACCCTTAGGGTGCCATTCTCTTTCTTTAATACAACTTTGCTTCAGGCCATCTATTTGTTCTATATTATGAAACATGTTCCAACATGTTTGTTCTGAGGCTCACTGGCCCAGACTATCAATTAATCATAAGTCAATCCCTCAATTACTAACCTGGCTTGCAGACAGCTCTCTGCCGATTTAGATTACTGAAGCCACTAGACCATATATTTTATAATATAGTGAGAGTTTACATTTGATTGGCTAGTCATTTGTTGGTAGGTTATTGTGACCGCTTTAGTGAACATTTGTAATTTTGTGTGATCAGGACTCCTTATTTTGGGGGGATTTTTCCCATCTCCATTTAACCAGTCCCTTGTAGAGCTGTGGACAGATTTACCCTTACCCTTTCCCTTCTAAGCCTGGCGATACTCACTCCCCTCCCATACAATAGTTGATTCAACTGGATTTGTAACCAAGATGGGACAGTCAACTTTCTTCTAGAGGTAAACATGGATGCTGGATGATTTTTTCCTCTCTTGGGTTGTGCACATCAAGAGTCACACTTAATGAGATTCTAGGAGCCACCCTTCTATAAAAAGCTTCTTACCTAAAGGAAGAGGCCAATGGAGGAGAAGAATGGTGATAAAGGCCTGTTAATAATAATTAACATCATTTAGTTAATTTAAAATGTATCATATACTTACTATGTATTTAGTACTGTTGAAGCCTTGGGCCTAGGGCAGTGAATACGTTCTTTAACTTATAACTTAGGGAATTATTGAACCCTGTGATACAGAAGACCACAAACCTTCATTCCACAAATTTGGATTATATGCTTTGACTCTGAAGCATCTCACATAGGGCAGTGTTTGTTCCCTGGCTGGTAGCACTATGTTAGGAAACTGTGGAACCCCTAAGAGGCGAGGCATAGCTGGCAGCAGTAGCTCGAATCTCACACCCAACCCTACTTTCTGTTCTCCATCATGGAGGAGCCTGTGTCATGAACTCTGATATGTGCCCCCCCCCATGATGGATTGAAATGCCCCTGAAATCAAGAGTCAAAACAAATTGTCCTCCCTTAAGCAGTTTCTATGAGATGTTTTGACCATGGGATGTAAAACACAGAGGGTTTTCAGTTACCTAACTTTTCCTTCTCTAACTTAACCTAGTTTATTTTAGATTGATGTCATTGTATAGAGACTGATGATTCTGGATGCAAAGATGGAAGAACAATCGAAAAAGTCGAGCCTCACTATCTATTGGTTCCTGCTGGAGTAAAGTTTGCAAGTCCGGCTAAACCAACGCTTCCCAAAGTATGGCTCAGAGACGTGGTAGGAAACCAGGGGAGCCTGTCAGGGCTTCCTCAAGGTAAAAACTGTTTTCATTATATCACTCAGATATAATGCTTTTATACACAGTTTTGCTAAAAAATACAGTAGAAATTTCAGAGGCTTTATAACTTCTATTAATCCAGACATTAGGGAATTTCTAAAAAAAAAAAATATACAACATTGACCCTCTTTGTACTAAATTTGTTTCAGCTTTGGTACACATGACTGATTTTCATTAAAACACATTTGTTATTATTTGTAAATAAATAGGTACACTGCAAACTTTCTCAATTTAATATCTAATATAACAAAATCAATAGCTATAACTCACATGGGCAAAACTCTCTGGAATTCTCAATATTTCTTCTTAGGAGTGGAAAGGAGGTAAAAACTTGTGAGAATGGCTCCTCTAGACCAGCACTAAGCACATGGGGTTCAGCAGGGTCACGGAGATACAGAGTAGGGCACTGTCTTATAGAAGAAACACACACAATAAAAATTCAGGAACAGAAATGTCCATATTCTATTCTTCTAAACAAGAAGTCCCTGCTTCTAATAGTATTGGTAGAAAATGAAGCAATAATCCTGTTATGGCTGCTGCCACACACCCTCTGTCTTAGAGGCTGCCTGTCCTAATGAGGCCAGAGAGGGTTGAAATGAGTCTGTGGAGTTTTCCTAAGGAAGCCACTCACGCTGCCAATCTGAGTGAAGGGGCAGATGATTGGTCAACAAGGTAATGAAAAGATGGATGGTTACACTCACTCCACATCTGAATATACATCAGGCCAACTCAGTGATCACTGACTATTATCATGTACCAGATTAATGGGCCAAACAGTGATTTAATTAATACAGCTTTTGTGTGATTATTTTGGTTTTGAGCAGCTGGGATGAACAAGCAGTTCCTTGTAACAGACTGACACCAACGTGGTAAACTAAAATCCACTTAAAAACCTGAGAGAGCTTAATTCAAGACACAAAACTACAGAGTTTAGCACAGCTTTTTGCTGTTTACTGGTAGCTTGCTGCAGCTCCCTTGAGAGGTTTTTCCTGATTCATTGGTAGGTAGCAGAAAAAAATTGTGGCCATTTTAAAATGCTGGCTTTCTGGGCTCTGCCAGCACAAACTCTGACTCTTTCAGGCAGGAAGTCCGTCTACAGAGCATTTAAGTTGGGTTTGTGGGCAGACTACTGCAGCTTGCTTAATGGTGACATGGACTGGCTGTGTGCCTGAAGTTGGGGTGATGTGTGTAGCTCAGAGGCACAAGTGGCTCCATCATGCTGGACTGTGTGGAGTGACAAAAAAATAATTACAGATATGCAATAAAGACAAACCCAGATGAGTCATAGTGTTGGATAAATGTACTTAGGTTTGGGAGAGAGAAGAAAAGGAGTATAGAGAATTGAAAAAGAAGTAAAATAAAAGTCTTTAAAGAGACAGAGTACATATAGTCATAGATTAAACGGAATAAAAAAATAATTCATGTAAATTTGGAATATACACAGAGAGTCTGAATTAGGTATATTATTGTGTCTTCTTTAAACTTTTTGACTGTGAAGAAGCTAAGTACAGAGAGAAATTTCATTGTATGGGCTGCTAAGCTAAGCCAACATATATATCTTGAACTCAAAGTTTGAGTCTAAGGATATGTTGCTTTGAAAAAGAGGTTCTTCTTTTGTTTTCATAGAAGATGAGAACCTGTGGATTGCTTCCGGACTGGTGTGGTTTGATGGAATAAGACCTCCTGAACGGTCAGCATGAACACTCCCCCAAAACGAAAGAACTGATTAACAGTACTCCCAAACAGTAGGAAGCAGTTTGGATAAAACTGTAACTATATTCCCAAATATTGTCTACAATTGTTTGTTCACATTTAAAGGGGGATATGATATAGATATGAATAATTTGCACTGGTATGGATCTTTGTTTATTAATACAAATTTAAGGTAAATTTTGTTATATATATATGTATATGTATATTTCTGCTCTTGATTAAGGTACTGTGATTATATAGTTCATTTAAAAATGTAATGTATAATTAAGAAATACAAGTTAATTGATACTCATCTATAATAGTTAAGCTTGTAGTCATGTTAGTTAGATTTTCTAGATGTATGAAGATATATTTCAGTTAGACAGGTATTCTTCAAATCTTTCAGAGACCTTCAGAATATGGCATTTAAAATGTTTTAATAACTTAGGACTTTTCATGATAATGAGACTTATCTGCTTCTGGCAGCATAAGCTACTTTAAGAGGAAGATGGGCATCAAAGAGGCTCCTCATGGAGTTTGCTAGCCATTTGGGCAAGAAACTGCTCTTGCCTAGATTGCTTAACTGGACATTCTGGACCTGCAGAGAAATGACTGCTGAACTTGCCTAAAGGTGAGATGATCCTTCAGGGCTCCTGCTTCATGAAAGACTCTGCCAGACATTCTTCAGGACACAGAAAAAAATGACTGAAAACTGCCAGTATAGGTGGAATTGTCTTTGAGATTCCTGCTTCATGAAAAGTCTGTTGGATACTATGGGTCTGCAGGCTGAAGATGGATGCCCCAACGGTACAGAAGAACTTTGGGTGACTGTCCAGGCAGTGAGATTCTGCTGTCATTTCTAGAGTTTTGGATGTTGCTTTACAATGCACTTCCTGTTAACTTAGGTAATATTGTATTCTTCTAGAGTCTTTGATGGAGTTGAGAAATAGATAGTTATAGTTTTCCTTAGTTATAATAAAAGATAAGGTAGATATAAATATTGTAACTATAATTCTTGTTTGATACCTGTTTTGTTATATGTAATTTTACTATGTTAAAATTAAAACCTTCCTTTTTATTTAAGCAGAAAAGGGGAGGTAATGTGGGAGTCTCCTCTCTGTGCTGTGATTACCATTAATGAATAAAGAAACTGTCTTAACGTTGATAGGGCAGAACTTAGGCATGAGGGGAAGACTAGACTGAATGCTGGGAGAAAGAAGGGCGGAGTCAGGGGATGCCATGGATCTAACACCAGAGATAGACATGCTGAAACTTTGCTGGTAGGCCATGGTCTTGTGGTGATGCACAGATTAATGGAGATGGGTTAAATTAAGATGTAGGAGTTAGCCAATAAGAAGCTAAAGCTAATGGGCCAAGCAGTGATTTAATTGATACAGCTCCTATGTGATTATTTCAGGGGTTTGGGCAGCCAAGAAATGAGCAAGCAGCCAAGCAGCCTGCTCCTCTCCATGCAACAGCAGATAGATTTCTCAGCATCCCAAGCTCCAGATTTGACAGCTCCTGGGATTCAATAATGAAGCGGCAGGTGTTTTTCTCAGAGATTACAATTCATATTAGCCTATTCTTCTGATGGGGTTTTCTTACTTTAACATTTAGACCTGTACTCCATATGCTGTCTCTCAGAAGCAGAAAACTGCTTGTGCTCACTCAGTCCTAGCATCCCTTTACAGTCAGGCTCCATCTCTATGGTAACCAAACTCCTCCTTACTCTTTGCCCATGCTGGTCCTCTTTGTAGCTCTGTTATAGGCATTGCTGAGTGCCCTTGGGCTTCGAGTGTTTGGCTTCTGTCTTGTAAACCACCACAGGAAATTTCTAGACTCCACATAGTGTCCATAAGTTTTTGTTTTCCACAAACCTTCATCGAGACTCCACAGTCATGTGCCACTAAGTTACAACTGGACTGATGTTCTCTGTTTGTCAGAACAAAAGATAACTTCTCTGAAGAACACTACATCCATAGATTATAGAATATAATGTAATCTTGCCTGGAAACAGACTCATGTGGCTAAAAACCAAGATTAAAAAATAACAGAATAATAATCTAGACCTTGAAGTCCATGTATTTAAAAATTCAGTGAAAACTGATCCACAGTCTTAAGAGAAAACAGGAAATAAGGTAGGTGTCCCATCTTGATTTATGTAGCATGACTTCAATAACAAGGGTTAACAGGGCAGGCAAGAAGGAAAACTGTGAGTATTAGAGATATCATATGCAAAATAAAATAATTACAGGAAGGATATGTTCAAGAGAATAGACCCAAAGAAATCTATAAAATAAAGATCATGGATGAAAATGCCTGAATTAATGGGGCTAGATAGACTACGGAGAGGTCCAAGGTGAGGGACCACTAGCAGATAGTTGGGATCAAACACCTGCTGTGTGAAACCATATTTCCAAATGATCCCTCTCTTCTACTTCAAGTTGTACGGTGGAGGCCAAGGCATTGTGAGTCTGAACAAGCTTTCCCTACTACGCTCTGTCCGGATTCTCAACCCACAGAATCTATGAGCACACACATACATGTGTGCACATGTGTGTTTATATATTTAATTGTCACTCAGTTCACTATTAACTGGAAGGCACTGGAACATAAGAAGACTTCCTCAGTCTGATAAACACTGTCTTCACGTGTCCTACAGGCAGCATCCCATTCATGAGGAAATAGTTTAAGAAGCAAGAAAGGAGTGCTCATGATTTAGCACTTGTGGACACTGGACTCACTCCTCAGCCAGTAGTAACCCAAGGAAAGAAAGTAAAGAATTGTTGGAAAAGAAACATCTAACTGATAGAATAGAAAATCCAAAAAATCTATTAATTTTTGGAATCAGTGAAATCAATCATTAACAATTTAGTATGATCTTTGAGATAAAGTAAATACACACCAAAAATGTGGTTTTCAGTATGAGTCACGAAGTAAAAGCACATCTCACAACTACTTTTTACAACTTTCTCATGTGGAACATCATAGGAAACCCATGATGATTTTAGATGATCAAGTGGGATTATATTGCAAAACAATATTTGCATTTGCTCTTTGAAAACTTCAATATGATACATCTATGGAATCAATGGAAGAGTTGAAAAGTATGCATTCTTATGCCCCTTTAACTTTTGAAATAAAAGCAGTATACTGTGAAAAAATAAATAACTTTTAGAAAATAACTAATAACATACATAAATAAGTCTACAGAAAATATGAGCAAGAACCTAAGGAAAACTATAAAATATCAGGGAGAGAAGTTAGAAGAGCTAAATATATGGAAAGCTGTATATAGTGTGCTGAGAACCTGGAGATGCAATGCTGAAGAATGTCACTTCTCCTGAATTAATGTGCGTATAATACAGTCCAAAGAAAAGCCCAGCATACCTGTTACATAACTTATAGGTAATTACAAAATATATACATAAATGCAAAGGATATGCATGGCAAAGGCAATCTTGGAGATGAATGAATTTGGTGAGATGATAGAACTAGATGTCAAGACATATTATAAAATTGCATTAATTAAAACAGAGGGTTTGGTATAAATATAGACAAGAGTTACCAACTGAATGGAACCATAAAGAAACTTGCATTCATAACTCCTTTACACCAATGTAAAGAAATGGTGGCAGGCTAATCTTTTCAACACAGTGCTGTGTCACTGGGGCATCTATTCCATGTCCCACACAATGACCCAAACCAAGCAAATTGAAGACCTAAGTGTGAAAAGAACAGCCATAATCCTCCCAGAACCCAACACGGGAGAATCCACATATGGCAATGAGAGGTTCGTAGAGTGGCCACTCACCATCAATTACACATTGGAAAGTTGGAAAAAAATTTTCCATTAGGAGGTGAAGAAATAGAACGACAAGCTACAACTACAGGGAAAATATTTGCGATATTTACAGTGTATGCATCTGAAATTGGACTTTTGTCCAGAATGTATAAAGAACTCCTAAAATCAATAGAAGAGATATAAAAATCTCTTTAATAAATGGCAAAAGGTTTATACAAGCCTCACAAAAGAATTGTGGTGCATATGAAAATATGCCCAGTACCTATATCCATTTGTGAAATGCAGACCAAAACTGCAAGGAAAGGCTTCTCCACATCTAGGCCTATACAGTTTAATTCTCCCCCCTCCCCCCTGCCGTGTGTGTGTGTGTGTGTGTCTGTTTATCTGTCTATCTGTCTCTGTATGTGTGTATGTCTTTCTCTTTCTCCTCCCCCCCTCTCTCTCTCCTCCTCCATCACCTCTCCCTCTCTTTCTCTTTCTTGTCTTATTAAGGATTGGCCCTAGGGCTCTCCATGTTAGGCAAGTGCTCTTCCACTGAACTTCACCGCCAGAAGAGACACATCCTTAGGATCATGCCTCAGGGTGTACCAGCTGACACAATCACTTTGACAGACTTCTTAGAAATAGTTTCCAAAAGTGACTAGGCATATATTTCCCTGTTTCCTCTTAAATGCAAATATCCCAAATAAATACACCAAACATGCACAAAACAACCCAATTTACTGGATAAATTGTGGTGTCTTATACAATTTGGATGTTATGCAACAATAAAAATACAAACATTACACACACTTGAAGGGAAAATATCTCGCAGAAAAATGTTAAGGGGTAAGAGATGGCGTGGTGGCTTATAGAACTTGCTGCCCTTCCAGAGGACCCAAGTTCAGTTCCCAGCACCTACATAGGGTGGGTCACAACCACCTGCAACTTCAGCTCCAGGGGATCCAGTTCCTCCTCTTCTGGCCTTTGTGGACACTTGCACACATGTGGCATACACAAGCACACACACACACAATACAAGTAATTGCTAAAATGATTAATAATCATAGGCTTAATCATATAGATTTATATGAAAATTTAAAACTAGGACAACTTAATAGTGGAAATAGTCAAATCATGATTCTCTTTAAGGGCTGTAATGATGGAGAGGGTCACAGGACAATGTTCCATATGTTGGTCTTGGTAGCAGTTAGATGAGTGATTTTGAAATAATTTACCCACTGACATGTGATTATTATTATATATGTTTGTATTTATAAAATTTATGAAAAATAGAAACATCAGGGAGGCTTGGGAACTTCTGGGGCCAGCAATGACTCTGATTCAAGGCTGCCCCCTGCCTCTGAAGTTTATGCAACGCCTTAATGGCAGGTTCTATGCAAGACCCAAACACGAGCCAGATGTGGATGAGTGTGTCTGCCATGCTGCACCTGGAGGACAGCAGGAAAAAAAAAGAGAGAAAGAAAAGAATCAAGGAGAGACATTTAGCTTCCTCACTGTGACCAACTCTACACATAACGTTTTTGCCTCTTAAAAGAAACCTGTGGATTTAAGAATCAACTCCCTCTTCACAAGAGAGAGAGCTGCAATGTGGAAACTCACTTTGGAGTTCATTTCTGATTCTGTTGGAGCTGGGAGAGTTTAGTTCTAGGTGGGTCTCTAGGGGAACAGAGTGGGCAGGAAAGGTTGGGAGTATGATTCATCTGATCAAGGCAAAGACTGAAGGCACAAGAGCCTGAGCTGATTATCTACTCAAAGTGCTTTGCCCCTTGGTCCTGTCCACCATGTCAGGACCAACCCTCACGTCCCTTTGAAGGGACACTGTGGGGGACCCCTTGAAGTTCTCACAGATGCCTAATCTGGAGTCTGCTCCTTTGTTACTTCTTCTCATCCCCCACACTTGCCACCAGCTCTTCTTGAGTGTCTGATCCTCTAACTTGCTTCCTGGGCAAGCATGACTTGGTGCCAGCCAGAGTAAAAGTGAGAAATAGGGGGTGGACAAGAACCAGGAGTCCAGGCAGCAGAATGGCCAAAGGTCAACAGCAAGTCTCCGGGCAGAACCAAGGCCATGTGTCTGTGATGCCCTGGGCCTCTGGAACGCAAAGGAGACAGGCATGGAGATTCCTTCCCTTCATGGAACTGTCATAGTCATAGACTCATAAGAGTGACAAGCAGTGAGCCCAGAGAGAGAGACAGTGGCTCAAGCTCACACAGTGCGTTGCGGGCAGAGCTTCCTCTTCTTCTATCTGATAACTGTTTTCAAAGGGGACGCCAGGGAGTATTTGGGCAAACATAGAGACATGCCTGGCCCTGCCGTTGGCAGAGCGAAACTAGGTGTGTCTCCAGTTTCTCCCAAATGGTGCTAGAAGAAGGCATGGCCAATGTGTGGCCTGCAGACTGCATGCATTCTAAGATAGCTATAAATGTAGCCCAACATGAAATCCCAAATTTACTTAAAATAGTATGAGATTGTGTGTGTATGTGTGTGTGAATGTTCATGTGAGTGTATAAATGTGTGTGCACGTGTATGTAGGCCAAAGGTCAACATTAAGTATCTTCCATGATGCTCTCTTTCCCTATCAATTAACACAGGGCGCATAGCTTTTTGACTGGCAGGCTTAGGTTTCTATTGCTGTGATGAAGCACCACAGTCAAAAGTAACTTGGGGATGAAAGACTTTATTTCATCTTACAGCTTGTGGTCCATCATCCAGGGAAGTTAGGGCAGGAAGTCAAGGCAGGAACCTGGAGGCAGGAACTGATGCACAGGCCATGAAAGAGATGCTGCTTGCTAACAGGCTCATTTTATTTCTTATTTCATAAGGACCACCCACCAAGGAGTGGCACCACCTCTGCAGAGTGGACCCTCATATACATCAGTCTTCAGTCAAAAACATTCACCGCAGGTTTACCGCGGGCCAGTACGGCAGGGACATTTTCTCAGTTGAGGTTCCCTCTTCCCAAATGATTCTAGCCTGTGTCAAGTTGACACAAAAGCTAGCCAATGCAGTGACCATAGCTCAAGGGATTTACCTGTCTCTGTTCCTAACTAGTATTGGGATTACTAGCACAGAGTGTGGTGTCTGCCCCCTCCTTTCCTTTTTATATGGGTGCTGAGGAACTGAATAATCATTCTAATGCTTTTGTGGCAAGTACATTTCCTTAACTCCCATTATGA
>NW_004949124.1:3474944-3506575 GCF_000317375.1 Microtus ochrogaster | reverse complement strand
GAGAGAGAGAGAGAGAGAGAGAGAGAGAGAGAGACTCCTCCCTCTCTCCTTTTTCTGTCTTTTGTTATCTGTGCAGTTCTCCATTGTGAACTTTGGAGATGACAATGTCACATCCAGTTGTCACAAGTGGGGACACCCCTGCTATAGGGAGGCAGCAGCTGCCCCTGCTGCTTTTCTTCTCCTGTAGACTGGTTAAATCTTGCTCTCTCTTTGCAGGTATCAAGAGCCTCCCCCCTCCCCCTCCCTGCAAAGCCAGTGTTTGTCTGGCCTGGGCTTTCGGTACAAAGTCTGAAAAAACGTTGTGGCCGGAAATTTAAGAACGCCGAGGGCACAGCTGGCTTCCACAGAGTAAGGAACACGGAGCTCCCAATAAAGGCTCATTCATCTCAAGGAGCTTCATGCTTGAAAGGCGCTGAGCGCCTGAAGAGAAGTTGTGCAAACTGACATCACAATAAACAGGAGAAGCGTGCCTATAAAACCCCAGTCAGGCGGCAACGCGACCAGTGACATCAAGTCCCACAGCCGCTATGAAGTGAGGCTCAGTCATCCTGTGTAGGACGCTTCAGACAGATGGGTGGACAGCGATGAGAGACCTGTGGGAGGGAGCAGCATGCTCACCCCAGCAGGGCTTGTTACACTGGATGGGAGTGGTCACAAGCCACTCAACACAACAACAGTTTGCCATCTGCTTTCCAGATGTGCAGAGGGTGGACCAGGCACACGGCTTTGTTCCTTCACTCAATCATTCATTTGATGTACAGTGAATGCATTTGATGTTTTCCGTTCACTATTAGATTCTGAACATGACACGGAACCAGACCTACTTTCTGGCTTGGTCCTAAAAGATCTACTGTCATTTTAAAACACAAGGTTTTTTTTTTTTTATTATTCATTTGTAAAAGTCATTTTAGAAAAGTTATATTATAGGAAACACATGAAAGCATCAAGAAGGAAATTTAAAAACCGCATAAGAACTCACTTCCCAGAGACAGCCACTGTGCATACTTATAACACCACGGGTAGAGTTCTGTGTGCCCGCATCCCAAGTGCTGGAACAGTCTGGAAATACCAGGAGCATGGAAGATGAATCAGTTTGTCCCGAGATGAAGAAGCTCTCCGTGGAGGATAAGGCGGGACTCCCTAGGAGAGGGGGCAGGAAGGAGCAAGAAAGCCTGGAGCAGTGGGTCTCAACCTGTGGGCTTTGACCTCTTTGGGGTCACATATCAGACATTTACATTGTGATTCATAACAGAAGCAAAATTATGGCTATGAAGCAGTAATGAAATAATTTTATGGTTGGGATCAACACACTAGGAGGTACTGTATTGAAGGGTTGCAGCCTTAGGAAGGTTGAGAACCACTGGCCTAGGGTAAAGGCAGAGGCTCGGGGTACAGAAAATCACCCTGGGAGAAGGGAAAGAGCAGGGAAGGAGAAGATTGTCACAGAGCTCCCAGCCAGCCCAGAGCTCGGATTCTACTGAGCAGCACTTCTCCCAACAGAAATGAACTGAGGTGTGCCAGCAATATGTGTTACTAATGACTTTTCAAGTATGACTGAATTGTTTTTACTGTGCACCACATCGGAGCAGATTCTGTGACTGCCGCTCTGTACTTTAGTCTCAGTTACAGGCGTCATAGGGAGGAGGGAAGGGGCAAAGCAATGTGAGCAAGATCAGGGAGAATCCCACGCCGAGGAGAATGTCCACTGTGCCTGTGTCTGCTGCCTTCCTCTTTCTTGGCCTGATTAATAACAAGCACCACGAAGAAGTCCATCCAGGTCTTGATGTCTGCCATATCTCAAGATATGGTTTGTGTGTTCATAGAACCAGTACTTATAGAATGCATATGTCTTAGACTGTGGTGAGCACACTTTCCTATCCTCACGGTACTGCTATAGCACTCAAGGCGAGAGGGACAGCTTTTGAAAAATAAGACACACCAACAAATGCTTCGTGACAAATGGGGACAAGCAAGGCGAGAATAGTGCAGAGGTCCTGCCATGAGGATGACAAATGAGACCTCAAGCTAAGAAGAAATCCCTAAGGATCAAGTTCTCTTCCTTTCCCCAGAGGAGCTGGAGTGCATCAGACACAAGATGATCTCTGACTGGAAGTCACACTGTGCTTATACACCCTTGGACGTGTGTCCTAGGTAAGGCTGCCACTTGCTGGCATAGAAGCCTGGCTAGTGTGGCCAACAGTGATGACTTTCGAGTTAAGAGTGTTATGAACATATTTGTGTTCTGAGAATTCTAGTGACTGCCACTTGGGGTCTTTTGAGGTCCTTCCTTTAGTTCCCAGGAACAGGTCCAAGGGATTCATGAGAACTCTCCAATTAGCCCACGTGGAATTCTTGTCCAAATAACTATCTGGTCTTTAGACAAAAGCACACACTCACTATTGGACCACTTTGTGCCTATGGAGAATAACCTCAGCTATTATACCACAGGTACTGCTACTTTGTTTTTGAGACAGCATCTCTCCTTGGCCTGGAGCTCACTACAGAGGCTAGGCTAGTTTGGCCAATGAGCCCCAGAGATGGCCTGTCTCTGCTTTCCCACCACCAGGATTAGAAACATGATCAACAGCACATGGCAATATGCCAGTTATTCTTTCTCGGTGAGTTCTAGGGATTGAACGCACCTCCTCACGCTTAAGCAACAAACACCCATCAACAGCATCATCTTTTCACTTCCAATGGCTGGTCTTTTCATTGTCCCTGAACAGCTCCCAAGGGCCTCACACGGATTCTTCTTTTTAAATCAAAGTTATTTTCATAGAGTGAAATCAAAGAGCAATGTAACATTTGATGAAGCATGGTGCCATTGCTAGCTCCTCGACTAGCAGAGAGAAATAGTTAGGCCAAATAAATGGAATGATGAAGCATCAGTCAATAGGAGGGCCCGGGGCTATAATTGGATTCCATGAGTAAAGTTCCTGCTGTCTAAAGGTACTTAGTTATATTCTAGGGAGATGGGTTCTGCATCAGTGGAACAGACTATAAGGGAGCCTAAGTTGACTATTAGAGACTGGACACTACAAAGAACTACAAAGATTCCCAAGGCTGTGGCGGCCACGGGAAGAGATGACACATGGACTGGAGAAGGGGATTGAGCTCAGCAGTGCAGACTGCCCTAGGCTTGGGTGTGAGATACAGGGATGATTCCTGGTGTAGAAGGTGTAAGAGGGTCACGGATGCTGGAATGAGACAGTCAGTCTGGAGAGGATATCCCCCTGTTAATAGATGAGAGTCCCTTCTCCCATGTCCTCTGAAGCAGCATCGTGCAAGAGAGAAAGTGGCTTTATCACCAGCTGTGAGGTCTGGGGCACTTTCTTTCCCAGCAAAGCAAGCCGGTAAGTCCCCACCTTCAGGCTTCAGCCCTTGAGCAAATGCTTGCCTGTAGCATATGATTCTTTGTACGTTAGAGAGCGCCAGGATTTTGAAGGTCATAGACTAAAGTGATGATGGCTTCCCCAAGTCCCAGCTCTGCTTGCTCTGAAATATGGCTGTGCTGAGTATGACAGAGCCTTAACTTGCTTTCAGTTTCAGAGGGGCGGTAATGGCAGGCACAGGGCCTGGGTGGAGTCAGAGGCAATAGGACAATTGCCTTGTGCACATTCTGGCCCTGGCTAGATGACCTCGGTCAGATTGATAACCTGGCAAGCAATATGGCTAGCAGTCAGAAAACGTGGGCTGGCTTTGATTAAGACTTAACCTCAAAACCTGGGTCCTAGCTGGAGCTGTTGTGTGGAAATGCACTGAAAAGGCAAGGCAGGATGTTTGACTAGCAGACAGAATTCTGACTTTAAACTAGCAGCAGCAACAACAAAACCCAATGAACAACCCCACCCCCCAAAAAAAAGAAAGAAAAAGAAAAAAGGCTTCTTCCAAGTCTTAGTTCCATATTGATAACCTGTGCAAAGTACTGCCCCTCTTGATGAATGTTTCTGTATTCACAAAGATGAAGAAGAAACTCACTCTTTCAGCTTCTTAGAGCTCCCCAGGTTTGCTCTTTGGGCTCCAGCCCCAAAAGAAAGGAATATGAATATTAATTGAATCACAAATAGAATATGAACACAAAGTTATGCGTGTGATTATAAATATACATATGAATACAGTCCGGGTCTCCCTCCTCTGGTCTCCCTCCTCATGTCAATTCATTGCATGTTCCATTTGGAGCCAATCAACACATCGTCTTGGGTGTGGCCCAAAACAGCTTTCTTGGCCATCCTCTCCCACAAGCCACAGGAAAGGCCGGGTGTCTGCTGCCATCAGCATGTGTGTGACAGAACTGCTCCTCTTGGTGGCTGCTGCCTTCTCCCCGGGCCCTTCCTTGAGCTGGCCTTTAGGAGAATGTTGAAGTAAAGGATTACCCGTGTTCCTGGGCTCTTGCAGACTGCTTAGTAGTGGGTCATTTGCATACACAAGTCCTCTACCCCGGCAGGTGATGTTCTCTGGGACAGATGTTCAATGTGTATTTATGAGGAGTATTGGGCATGCTCAAAGAAAGGGGCCATTCAAGGTGAGGCGGTACGGGAAGAGGCTTCAAGGAAAATCTACTGATTTAAGACTGCTGTGGAAGGCATGGTAGGGTCTGGAAAGGCAAAGGAGGGAGACCCGGCTTGCTGGAAAGACACAAGCAAGTGTACCTGGTTCATGTACTTGATTATTGCTCAGAGACAGGTTGCTATCACAACACTCAAGAGAACTTTAGTTTCTGGACGTGTAACACATAGGACCTGAGACCAGGGTGTTTGCATAGGTGAATGCCATCTAGTGAAGCTCTGCCCATGACATCCTGCTCCTTTAACTGAGTGTTAACGTCATAGGCTGGTCTATAAGAAAGGATGCTCAGCTCTGAGTTTACCTGACCACATTACACTAATGACTGAAGAAGGACGCTTAAAAGAAATCCCACACTTGCTCAGAATTGAGACTAATAGACGGTTATTTATTTAGAGGTAGACTCACAAATCAGAATCCTCTACTGGAATGAAGAACAGAAACCGAATCCCACAGCCAGAAAAGAGGCCAGATGCATGCTTCATATCAGCATAAATAGTATAAGAGGCCACGCCCCAGAGGGTAGTTAACTTAAAGGCTATTGGCTGTAGGATTTCCTACAGCAAATGACATCATGCTGGAGAAGAAGGTGACATGTTATAGAGGGCGCTAAGACTTAGGGTTACCCTGGGGTTTCCCCCTGTCTCCTGCAGTGTACTCTGAATGGAGGTTCATTTTATTGCAGGCATGTCTATACTGCTCTGGAGAAAGGTCCCACCCTGAGCTTCCAAGGTTTGCAGTGAAAGGGACTCACAAGGTTCTGAGCTCTTAACCCTAGCTTAGTCCTTGGAACCCAGCTCCATGGCCAAGACCTAGGAGGAAAGAGGCTAACAAAGCTGGCTCAGGGACGCTAAACATGTGGGGCCCAAATTCATTCCTTACCCACTCAGTGATTTTTGGAATTAATTAAATATCCCATTTTACCCAAGCTTCAGGGTATTTTTGCTCTAGAAAGCATCTTTTCTCTTAACTAAATTGAGGCCCATAAATGAGAAATACAGCGCATGAAATCTCTGTGTGTCACACCATAAATCTCAGGCGCAGGCCTTTTCAGATCTCCCGTAGGATAAACGGTAGCAATAAAATGTTTGCCTTTTCTCCTTGTAGTTGCTGGGCACAGGGAGTTGAGCTTTCCCTAGCCACCGGCACTTTGATTGAAGATCATGAGGCTGCACAAGGGAACACGGGGCAGCTAGCCTGTGGGCCCTGAGGGTGCCCAGTCCTCTGCCCTCTTGCACCATTCCAAAAATACAAATGCTCAGCCCTGGCAGTGACCTTGGGAAAAGTTTGGAAAATCTGGAGGGGCAGTTTTTATCAGGAGGAAGAGATAGGTTTAAACAGGAAAGAGGTACCATGTTCTAGGAACCTGATAAGAACCTTTGATCTAAACTGTTTTTTTTTAAATCTATAGCTAAACTTTACTTGTGTGCATATATGAGTGTGTATACATGTGTGTACACACACTATATATACATATATACACATACATACAACATATATTTTTATGTGTTTTTATTTACTTATATATTGTGTGTGTGTACATATGGAGGTAGAGATTCATTCTTCACGCTAGTGTATAAGATAGGGTTTCACACTGAACCTGGAGCTCACCAATTTGGCTAGATGGGCTGGCCAGCAAGCACCAAGGATCCTCCTATTTCTGCCTTCCCCCAAATGCCTGGAATTATAGGTGTGAGTATCATGCCAGGCCCTTGACGTGGGTGCTGAGGGTCTGAACTCAGGCCCTCAAGCTTGTGCACTGCGCATTTCATCAACCGAGCCACCTCCCCAGACCACAACAATTGGTTTGTATTTTTTCCTACCAGTCCTTTTTGCTCTTTTAAATCTGTCTTTCAGGGCTGGAGAGATGGCTCAGTGGTTAAGAGCATTGCCTGCTCTTCCAAAGGTCCTGAGTTTAATTCCTGGCAACCACATGGTGGCTTACAACCATCTGTAATGATGTCTGATGCCCTCTTCTGGCCTGCAGACATACACACAGACAGAATATTGTATACAAAATAAACAAACAAACAAATAAATATTTTTTAAAAAATAAATGCGTCTTTCAGTGTTTTATTCATGCAGTTAAATATTAAAGAGCAGTTTTTAAAAAGCGAATGGATGAACTCTTAGATGCCTACATGGGAAAACAAAGCAAAGAGTGAGAACACAAGTTCTCAAAACCATGTGTAATGTAAAACCAAGTGTGTGCACTGTCCAGCGACACATACACAGACAGGAAAGATATGATATCCAACGTGGGACAAAAGCCAGAAACTCCAGAGGAGGGCGATGGAAGACGAAAGATGGGTGAGCACTTATCTCAGTCTATTAAGAGGAGAGAAAGCCCAGAATGCTTAGTGTAAAATACTGTTTACTAATTCTAACTGTGGGTATATGGGTGCTTGTCATAGCACATTAATTTACATGTAATACAATATTTCATAAATAAAAATGAAGTTAACTTTAAAGAATTAACATTATATCCACTCCCTTGGAAAGGTGTTAAAGGGCTTCTCTCAGGTTTATATGAGCTGGGACATTTACTCCAGGCTAGACAGTCTGAGGTGATTGTCTGATTATGTGTATTATGTCCCCTTGACCTAACGACATGTTGATGCTTTCTTCCTGTACCACTCAACTTTGTCACTCTAAACAGCAGTCTAAAAAGAAGAGCTGCTCAGACACAGGAAGGAAGATCTGGGGCTGGCTGACTCAGACCAGAGCCTAGTAGGCATTTCTAGCAGTACGCAGGCAGCTGCAAAAGTGGAAATTGGGAAAACTCTGTTTAGCATTTAGCTGTTTAGCATTAGGGAAACTGGAAGGGGTGTCTCAAGTCAGCCATCTCGAACTTTAATGTGAGGTGTCTGGATACTTTGTGTGGTGGTTTGAATAAGAACGGTCCCCCTGAGCCCATAGATTTGAATGCTTAGTCACCAAGGAGTGGCACTATTTGAAAGGATTAGGAGGTGGGGCCTTGTTGGAGTAGGTGTGGCCTTGTTGGAGGAAGAGTGTCACTGGGGGTGGGCTTTGAGGTTTCACAGGCCAAGCCAAGCCCAGTGTCTTCTCTCTTCCTGCTGTCTTGAAGATCCGGATTTAGAACTCTTAATTTTTTCAGTACCATATCTACTCACGTGCCACCATGCTCCCTTCCATGGTGATAATGGACTAAATCTCTGAAACTGTAAGCAAGTCCCAATTAAATGCTTTCTTTTTTAAGAGTTTCTGTGCTCATGCTGTCTCTTCACAGCGATAGAACACTGATGGAGACATCGTACAAATTCTGTCCAAGAAGGGTGAGGCCTAGATTGTATGTTTCTACTGAGCTGTCGGGTGCTGTCACTGTTGCTGGCCCTGGGACCATTCCTTGAGCAGCAAGGTCCTATTGAAGGGACAGAATGGCTTCTGCCTCTTTGCATCACAGTGTATATCTCATGGTATATTTTTCTAATAGGGGCTCATTCTCCTATATCTGAGGACCAAGTCAATATAAAGAAGAGGAGGCCGTGGTGAGCAGCAAGTCCAGTAGATTTCCCCAGGGTTCCAGCTACTCTCCCAAGCCATGAGGATGATTTGTGGCAGAACCAGACCAGCATTTGAATTCTTGGTCTTCATATATTTCAATAGTTTAAATGAAAATAAACACAAGAGAAAGGATTTACTAAATAGTCAGCCTATGTAACTTAAGACAACTTGCTACAGATGAATGCAGACTTAAGTCAGGAAAGCAATGGTGAAGTGAAGAAAATTCTTTTTTCATTGTTAAATCTTAGAGTTTCTCCTCCATCAGGCTTTATGTATAATTTGATTTTTACCTGCATATTCCATTAGCACATGTTGCCCAAATAAAGGCTCACCTTGCCTGATTACTATGTGCCTGCCAGACTCCCATTCTCTTTATCGAGCTTCCTGTAATGTCTGACTTTGACAGAGTCTCTTCTCTAGGCTTCAATTTTTGCCACCTAAAAATGGTGTTGGTCCCACTGTCTGTAAGGTCCTTTCAGTTTTAATAGTTTTCAAGTCCAAAGTTTTCGTCTTTGTAGACCTTAAATATGATTTTCTGGGGCTCTTCTCTTCAGCTGTCATTTTCTCTTTACATGGTTCACAGCTTTCCTGCCCAGGAAAGTGATAAGTGAACAGAAGGACTATTGATATAGTAGTCACTTTATATTCAGCAAAGAGGGTCAAGGTACTATTTAAAACCCAGCAACAGAATGGCTTTCAGTTTGATTCTCCAAGACTTTGAAGCCTCAATTCTATACACAAAGAAAGAAAGTAATTAATTGTCCCGTGTCTTGCTGCCCTTAAAAAGAAAGAAGACAGTCAAGTGGAGGGGTCCATCAGAAAACAGAATCAAGTCTATCGCAGTTTTATTTTTTCTCCCCTTTATGCCCATGATCACAGACCTCAAATGGACAAAGCAGAGTCCTCTAATTTTACCCTGAAGGGTCGTTTCTGCCTGGGAACTTCTTCCTTCCTTGGAAATAGGCCTGGTTTGAGACCAGTACCAGGAATAGAACCTTGGTAGCTCTTGGCTCATAAAGACTGTCTTGGCTTATAAGGATATTGGCTAGGGGTAGGTAGAGTGGGATATGCCACTGGGTGACATGTCCTGAGCTAATGAAATTGTTTCTGTCTCTCAGGGTCATGGTTTCATAAAGTAGATATATTTATCTATAAGATTTTGTAGTTTCATGAACTCTCATCATCTCAAGTTCTAGGATTCTGCTTGGGAAAAAAAATTGTAACACACACATATACATCCTACTCTTCAAAGAGAACCTGACCTATCTACCCCTGCATCTGAGGAAGAGGGTGTTAAACGCACAGAAGCATTGGTGCAATGGAATGAATGGCAATACTCACAGATCAGTCTACTTCCTCTTACAGTTCTGCTAAGGATCTGTCTAGTCTCTTTCTACAGATTACATCTATACAGTTGTTAAGATGCATGAATGAACAACTTTTGCTCTGGGATAGGAAACCCAGAGATAGGCTTCCTAGCCCTGTCCTCTTGCTGTGAAGAGACACTATGATCACAGTGACTCTTATAAAGGAAAGTATTTAGTTGGGGCTGGCTTACAGGTTCAGAGGTTTAGTTCATTGTCATCATGGCGGGGAGCACGGTGGCATGCAGGCAGACACGGTACTGGAGAAGTAGCTGAGAATTCTACCTCTGGCTGCAGGAAGTAGGAAGAGAAAGACAGGGAGCCTGGCTTGAGCTTTTGAAATCACAGTCAGACACTTCCTCTAATAAGTTCACATCTACTCCAACAAGGCCACATCTCCTGATCCCGCTCAAGTAGTGCCACTCAGCAAGAACAAACATTCAAATGTATGAGGCTATGGGGGCCATTCTTATTTAGACCACCCTAATAGGGGCTTGGGAAAGATGGTAGTAAGAATTTGTGTATGGATCAGGCAGGGGGTTGCACTCTTGGGGGTAGGAACTGTTAGGAATTATAAGAGTAGATCCTCAGCTTGAAGTTGAGTGACCTGGAAAAGTATCTGCTCCTCCTGGATTTTAGCAGTAAAGAATGATTCTGAGAGCTGGGTGTGTTGGCACATGCTTTTAATCCCAGTCCCTCAGAGTCAGAGGTAAGAGTCTCTGTGAGTTCAAGGCCAGCTTGGTCTACAGAGTGAGTTCCAGGACAGCCAGAGCTACAGAGAGAAATCCTGTCTTAAACAAACAAAAACATTCTTTCAAAAGATGGTTCCTCTAGTGCAATAGTGGCACGAATGTTATGAGGGTCACCAACTGCTTCCTGATTGTAGTTGAGGTTCTGTATTTTTGATGTTTGGAAACTAGATTGAACACATACTTTCCTAGAAACAAATAAGTTTCCAACATTGACCCAAGAAGAAAGAAAGACTGGATGAACCAATATCCATTAGTGACAAACGTATTGATAGAAAATCATTTAACTCACTCATTTACAAATGTATCTGTACTTACTACCTGTCTTCTACTTTTCTCTTTTGTCTCATTATCAGCTTCCCCCCTCAAATAATTTGAATTATAAATAATTTCATTTCTAGTCTCATTTCATTCTGTTTCATCTTGTCTCATCTCTTCTTGTCTCATCATCTTCTTTCTCCTCTTCTCTCTTCATCTTGTTTTGAGAAGATCTCATTATGTAGGTTGAGTTATCCTGGACCTCATGCTCTTTCTACCTCAGACTCCCCAGTACCCAGATTATAAGTATGCACAGTCATTTTTTTCTCTAACATTATCTTTATTTTTTTTGTGGCTTATGTTTAATCTAAGAACTAAAAAAGTTGTTCAAAGTTAAAATAAGATAATAAATTTGATCTCTAAGTATATTTAGTTACATCTCACAAATTTTGATTAGTACTTTTATTGTGTCTTTCGGTTCTAAATATCTCACAATTTCCATTGCTACTGTCTCTTTGGTGCATTAGTAATTTAAAAGGGCATTTTAAGTTTTCAAACATATGCTTTCATTATTTTTAGTCATTTAAAAAGCTATTAGTACTTTTGATTTAAGTGCACTGTGGTCAGAGAAAACTATTTCTAGGCATTGGCCCTGTGAAGTAGGACTTCTCTGGAATATAGAATGTGACCACACTTTGTAATTGTTTCCTGTGATTATGAATTTACTGGGTTCATAGTAAAATGCTGCATGCTGACTTTGTTTATATCTTCTATGGCCTTAATAACCAATTTTCTGTTTAATCTTTACATTTTTGATAGGGTTGCTTTAACGGTAACTGTGGTTTCCATCAGCTTTTATGTTATACATCGTGAGTTCATATCATTAAGTCTATGAAAGTTTGTTGCTGCTAGACTTTTGCTAGACTTTCTTTCTCCTTGATTTCTTGCTATTTTGTTGTATCTCTTTCTTCATTAGGATCTTTTAATGCTAAATTCTATAACTCTATTTTGTTGGGGAGAGTGTCTTTTTGTTTTTGGTTTGCTGGTGGTGGCATTGCAGGGGATGAAATTGTGGCCTATGAGCGCTGAGCAGCCACTCTGACACTAGACATATTATCAGCATCAATGCACTTTATTAACAGACAGGGAATGTGTTTAAGGTGGGCCTAAAAAGTCAATATGTATCCAAATATGACCTTGAACTCTTGCGTCTCCCACCTTCACCTATTAAGAGTCAAGTGCTGGTGTTACATGCATGACTCACCCTGCCCAACCCAATGAACCTATAAAAAGGTCTATCAGACTGCTAGAAATATCTCTTTTTAATCTGAAGAGGCTTGGTATATTGATGATTTGGTTCTCAAGCTTTCTTTCTTGGCCTGTTTTTATACTTTCAAATTTTGTACATGAAGGCTAGCCTCCCTCTGAGTAGCTGTTTATATTACCTTTCCGTTCCCATTGGGGGTCCTGCCCAGTTACATGCATTTTTTTTCTACTTGTTCCTCTCTTGAGTATGTAACCCTATCCAATCCTTGAGCATTTGGGTTCAGTTCCAGGTCACAAACCATTGTCTCTAGGACTTCTTATAAAATGGCAGCCTCACTGACAGTTTTTAAGCCCCATTTACAGTGTTTACATCCCATGAGTTGGCTATAAGCACTACATTAGCTTCAGCCTTTCACCTTCACGGGTCCTCCTTAGGACACTTTACCACATGTGTGGCCTCCAGTGTGTCTACAGCTCAGCCTGATCCACTCTGTCCCTTCCACTTCCGGTCTGGTTTGAGAGATGCAGACAGGATGTGCCTGCATGGCTGAGCTCAGGTGGTGTCATTCTGCATGTGCTATCGCTGTGATGCACGCAGAGCTGGGGAGTAGTGTAGAGTCTCAGAGAATGGCCCAAGCCAGGTGCCAGGGGATAACAGAGAGTGCTACTTTCTCAGAAGAGGATGGTGTATATTATGTCACCTCTCACCTTTCTAGAACACCCACATCAGAAGGACAGACCTGTGGTTCTCTATCACCCCGTGCCTTTTCAAAACCCAGAAGACTGTTTGGCATGAGATCAGTACAGAGAAAATGAAACGAATGCCTTAGTATTTCCAAAGCATTTCTCATTATGTTCTTAGACTCCAATTCAACCACCTACTCATGGATCATAACATCAGGGTTTCAATACAGTCAGCACATTTTTAGCATCAGTGATGGCTCGAAGTCAGCATAAGTCTGAGCTGCTGAGGTGAGATATGAGCCCGTCCTGCTTCATAACAAAGAAGCAACATGGAAAAACCATTCACTGATAAACACGCCAACCACTACAGACAATAAGCAAGTACCTTCAAATTGTCTCCGCGGTGTTTGTACATCTTCCTCTTTTCATATTATTTATGAGGGCTAATTTACTGATATTGTTGTTATCCCTCCCCAAATTATATACCAAAGAAAATTAAAAAGCTCTACAGAGGAGGAAATAATGAATAGTAGCATTTAATTAAAACCAAAGTGGGCCCAATCAATGACTGTCTAATACAATAACGAGCTTAATTTAATTTTCACTTAATGGAAAAAGTGAAGCTTTAATCAACTGCCTATGGAATTAAATGACAGCAATTTTAAAAATATAAGTTTTTCCAAAGTGGAGTCCTAAAAGAATAACAATGACAAAAACAATGTCTACCCCACGGATGTATATTCACTTTCCAATAGCAGTAGAGGGAAGAACTCCCCATAGGAAGCAGGACTGCGCTTGCAGCCGTTGGAAGGCTGAATTAATTAAAAAGCAATGCTCCAACTTCATGAACTTTAGAGTCATCCAAAAAAAAAAATAAGAAAATGAAAAAGATTGAATTTCTAAGAATTGTTACTCTAGGGTCATGACAAAAAAAAAAATAAAAAAACCCAGATATTCACATCGGGAGTTTGGGCGACTACTTCCCAGGGGATCCTGACTTCTTGGAGTGCAGCAGTTGAGCTCAAGATGGGGACAAGGTATGGGAGGGGCCTCCGGGACACCCCAGGTAAGTGACCCATGGCTGTGTGGCTTTGCATAGGTTTTGGTTTAGACAGGGATGTGAGGCTATTTTTCCAATGCTTCACTCTTAAAACTTAATTTTTATTTATACTTTTGTTGCTACTGTATGTGCATATGCATGTGGACACGCAAGCATGAGTGTTCACATCTTGCAAGTAGAGGTCAGAGGTCAGTCACAGATGTGATTCCTTAGGAGCCTTTCATCTTGCCCTTTGAGACAGGATCTCTAACTGCAGTTTGAAGCTTAGTTGGTGAGGCTAGGTTGCTGGACCAGTTAGCCCCAGGGTCATTTCTCCTACCCCAGGCTAAGATTGTGAGCATGTACATGTAACTACCATGTCTGGATTTTTATGTGGGCTCTGAGAATCAAATCAGGCTAGTGTGGCAAGCCCTTTACTAATTGAGCTATCTCCCACCCTGACTCCAAGGCCTAGTTCTATGAGAATAGAATACTGTGTATTTGTTAAGATTGAATTATTTATTTCCTGGCCCTGCTATACTTTTAGACCAGAGCTTAGCATAGTTGTCATCAGAGAGGCTTCATCCAGCAACTGATAGGAGCAGATGCAGACCACAAACATTAGACAGAGCTCAGGGAATCTCTCAGAAGAAGGATTGTAGGATTGTAGGAGTCAGAGGGGTTGAGGATACCAGGAAAACATGGCCCACAGAATCAAATAACCAGGGCTTATAGGAGCTCACAGAGACAGAAGCAACAGCCAAGGAGCCTATATGGGTCTGACCTAGGTCCTCTGCATATATGCAATGGTTGTATATGTTAACGATCTTGTGGAACTCCTAACAGTATGAGTAGGGACTGTCTCTGACTCTTTCGCATGCTTTTGGGACCCCCTTTCTCCTATGGGTTGCCTCATCCAGGGTTGATATGAGGGTATGTGCCTAGTCCTATTGTATCGTGTTATGCCATATTTGGTTGATATCCCTGGAAGATCTGCTCTTTCTAGAGGAGGAACAGATTACGGGGAGAGGAAGGTGAGGAGAGGAGGAAGGAGAAACTTCAGTCAAGATGTAACGTATGAGATATGAATAAATAAATTAATTTTTAAAAAAGATTGAACTACTTGGGTGAAGTACAATTAATAAAAACTCAGGGTCAGAAATGGGCTCAACCTGAAGGTCTGAAAAGCAAAGCAGCCAACCACTGGCTCTTACTTTGACCTCAGTCTGAGATGGCGATTCTGCCTCCTGGAATCTAAGAAGGAGGCTGTATCTGGGAGCTGTCTTCCCTCGTCTTATATTCCTCTCTAGGAATGGGATTAAAGGCGTCCACCACCATCATTAAAGGCATGCACTTCCCAGTTTCTATGGCAGCTACATGTGGCTACTGGAATTAAAGGCATGTGTCATTATGGCTACTAAGATTAAAGATGCATGTTGGTGTGGCTACTGGGATTAAAGGTGTGTTACCATAATCTTGTCTGTAAGGCTGACTAGAGGGATGGTTTTACTCTCAGATTTTCAGGCATCTTTATTAAAATACTAATGAAATGCCACCACACTTGGGACCTCATACTTTGACGGACGAGAAGGCTATAAACTGATAAATCCACAATCGGACAGAACGTATGGGACATAATCAGGGCCAGATGTGCAGGGCCAGACCCAGAGCTCACAGTCCGTGTGTCACCCCACCCTCTGCCACCCGTGTTTTGGTCACGTTAGCTCATCCCATAGCAAAAATGGTGCTCTGTGTGGTTGGAATTATTTCATCTTCATTGCTCAGCTTTTTTTCTTTGTTTCTTATGAGTCCTTATAAAAGTCATGCATCACCTGCACCCACAGAGACACACATTAACATCTGTCGTGGAATTTTACTTTAATTATTCAAAGTTGTGCTGTATTTGTTTATGTTGCATTTGCTTAACTATGTAAAGATATGTTGCCTTGCCCGCCTAAGCCAACTAACAAAAAGCTGAACAGCCAATAGCTAGGCAGTAGAGGGATAGGCAGTGCTGGCAGGCCAAAAAAATAAGTTGGAGAAGGACTCTAGGCAGGAAAGGATGACAGAAGAGAATAAGGGAGAAAAAGAGGGAGACACTCAGGGCCAGGCAACCGGGCAGCCACCAGCCAGCCAGACACAGAGTAGAACGTAATGAATGAAAGAAAGGTAAAGAGTCTTGAGGCAAAACATAGATGAAGAGAGACAGGCTAATTGAAGTCATAAGAGCTAACAAGAAAGGAGCCTAAGCTAAGGCCAAGCATTCATAACTAATAATAAGTCTCCATATCATGATTTGGGAGCTGGTTGTTAAAAGAAAAACTACAACAAATACCCCCTTCACATTCTGTCTGACTTATGGCTATCATCTTCATAATGGCAGCCATAACCCTGCATCTAGTTCCGGATTAACTCCAGAACAGGTTCGGGGACAAAGAAGGTGATAGGAATGTGTGCAGTCTCTTAGGCTGCTTCCAGGCAACTGCAAAGTTCCTGCTACTCACTCTTTAATAGTCTGTCGCTTGCTCCACTGGGTGCCTGGCTCCTGTTATATAAGCAGCGGTTCATCACACTCCTGCATTCAGCAGGATGCTGGGGTCAACCCCTAACCTCCCAAACTGAGGCCGGAACACAGATGACTCACCAGCTCCCCTAAAAGTCTAATTAATCACAACAGCGCCCGAGCAGAACAGCCATAGCTCAGGGAATGGCAAGCAGTTTCCCTGATATGACTGATGACTTTGAGGCAATGGGGTTGGCTTGGGCAAGATCGTATTGGGAAGATTCCAGATAGCCTTCACGATTATATTTCACACATTTTGCCAAGGTTGGTTGACAAAGTCAAGAGTGGAAGAACAATGCTGTCTAGTAATCTAACCATCCACAACTTCCTCATGATCTCCACCTTCCCTTCGCTAACAGTGGTCTGTAGGGCGTGTGTTAAAGTGCCCCGTTGCAGTAGAACTTTATAAGCTTCAAAGGTGGATGGAGATGTTAGAAGTAGGAAGACAAGACAGATCCTGCAGAAGATGGAGTTGGCAGCACACTTTGATCACAGCCTGGCCTCCCTCCATGTGAGAAGGCTATTGTCTATGAGAGCTCATTACTAGAAGGCTCTTGTCTATGCAGACTCAACAGTTTGGTTTCACAGTGCAGAGTAGAGTGTGTCCCTTTAGCTGACCCAGCACTGGTGAACTCTAGGACAGAAAACAGGGCCACAACAGAAAACAACAAAAGGGCTAAGGCTACTAAAGGAGAACCCCACACTGAGCACAGGTCTTTGTGATAGCTCCATTTGGAAACAATTCAAGATGCTCTATTAATCGGAGCAGAACTATGTGAATGGATATGCAAAGGAGAGGAATGGAGACTGAGATTATTTATTATATGTTTATATCTCATATTAGCCTAAGCATTTTTCAAACAAGGTCTGTACTTTAGTTGGCCTTTGTTCTATTCTTAAAGCTTGGCATGATGCCTTATTCTTAGTAGACATGCAATGAATGATTAATTGAGTTTAATAGTCTTCAAGTTATAAGGTTTTTTTTTTAAGGATGGTGTATTAATCTGATGCTTGCTCTTACCCCAAATAGCCAGCATGACAAATATTCTGTCTTGAATGTAATAGGTCATACCACAGTGAACTCGAGCAGGCAGGCTAACCATGATGAGGTGAAAATGGACCCAGGTATTTCCTCTAATAGATAGGCTGTCTCTGGTACTGAAACATGGGAAATGACCAAGATATGGTATCTCGGGGACATGCAATATGGAGCTGGATATCAAGTTATTCTGAATGGAAAATGGTCCCTAAAAAGGAGAAGTAGCTCCAACAAGAAGACAGTAGCAAGTCATTCTCATAAGCATATAAATGTGGCAATTCTGAAAGTACTGGGATATATTATTATCATACACCCTCAGGGGGTAGACTGGTGTCTTACAGAGGTATGGTTATCATCATACACCCTCAGGGGGTAGACTGATGTCTAGTAGAGACTTGGGTGGTTAAAGGCTTGTCTACCATACAAAAAAGGTAATCTCTATGGCAATGGTTCTTGACCTGACTTCTTTGGGGGTTGACTTCTTTGAAAGTCATGACTTCTTGGAGAGCCAAATGACCCTTTCACAGGGGTCACCTAAAGCCATTGGAAAACACAGATATTACATTATGATTAATAACAGCAGTAAAATTACAGTTATGAAGAAGTAACAACAAAAATAATTCTGTGGTTGGAGTCACCACAACACAAAGAACTGTATGAAAGCTGAGAACCACTGATCTATGGGAACCCAGGAGAGGGGTTAGAATTGGTAGGCCACAAGTGTGCCTTGATGTTAAATCACAGAGTTGCCACTGCCAGTCACTGGAGCTTTGTATGGAGAGTGGAGACTCAGTGTGCAAGCAGTAGGGTCACATGATCTTGGTCAGCATAGAAAAGGAGCTAAAACTCAGCATACACAGTAGCAGGCACAAATCGCATGTTAACGTCCTTCCAGGTCACCTGGTAGCACCCTCATGGCTTACAGTGCTCATATGTCTAGCCCACAAAGAGGAGGGCCTTTAAAGACTTCCTATTAAGTTTATGGGTCAGTGGCTCTGAGAGTTCTGAATCAGTAGCATTAGGCTCATTTAGGAATTTGTCAGAAGGGCAAGTTATCAGGCCTTGACGCAGACCTGCTGAATCAGAAACTTGGGAGATCGGGGAGGGGCTGGGGAGCCAGCAATTTGTTCCCACAAACCCTTCAAGGGACCCCCAAACATGCTCAAGTGTGGAGACCGCTGAGGGAGACACTGAGTCAGTCCGTTCTTCCTTTTCGTAGAAGCCATAAACCTGTCGGGTAGTCTAATGAGACCTGTAGGCTCTTTCTTAGAGGAATATTTTTCAAATATAGAGAGCCACAAAGAAAACCAATCACACTGAAACACACTTATCTGAAATGATACTGAAATACAGCTATAAAAAGTTACGATACAGTAATATATATGACTCTTTATTAATGCATTAAGTAACACCATCTCGTGGCAGATCTAATAACATTTGTAATTTTGAGGTAGCAATGAAGTTAGCAGTATTTCAAGATGCCTGCCACACCTGCCGTGTAATTTCCATCAGTGACAAAAACCACAGCCACTGTCGCTGAGTAGCGGGTTTGCTGTCTACATTCACAACTGGAGCGATGCTACTTTTGAATGAGTGACAAAACAATGATGCATTTTTGTCAATTAATCTAAGGGGTCCCTCAATTCTACTCACGTTTCTTTGAGGACCCACGGATGTGGGATTAAGATTTTTTTTTTGGTTATAAGCATTTGACAAACATTATCTTACTTTGTTCTTTAATAATGTTATTTTTCAAATGTCCACTGTATGGGTGAGGAAGTTAAGGCTCAGTGAATTGCAAAGACATATCCAGCATTTTACGCAGCTAGGATGAAGGTTTAGATCATATGTGGAATCAGGATTTTTTTTTTTAGTCTGATCCATTGATGTTCCCTTATTGCCTAGAACACAGTGTGGGCCATAATATTTGTTCGAGTATTTGTTGAATATATGAATGAATGGATGGATCAAATTGGATGGAAGCTGTACCAGTTTCTTATTGCTGTGATCAAATATCTAAGAAGCTACTTAGGAGAAGCGTTTGTTTGCATCCCAAAGTGTTTAGTCTTTCATGGCAGGGAAGACATGATAACATGCTTGAAGCAGCTTGTGGTAGGTAAGGCATCAGAGAGTGAACGCGAAGTTGTACCTGGCCATAAAGCCTCCAGTGGCCTTCTTCCTTCAGGGGAGACTGCTTCACCTAAATGCCACAATCTGGAACAGCACAAACCAGCTGGAGAGCCAGTGTAGACATGAGCCCAAGGGGTCATTTCACATCCAAACCACCACAAAAGCCATGCCCGCCGTCATCTCTCTGTGCTGTTGTGATGGTTGGTGCGCATTTGTCTGCATGCTGTGTGTGTGCTGGTATGCGTGTGTGTGGACAGAAGCCACAGTATGTATTGAGAGGACAACTTGAGGTACCCATCTACACTCACGGCCATGTTTGAGGCGACCTCTTTGTTGTTTTTCCGCTTAATTCTCCAGGTTCCCTGGCCCTCGAGCTTTGGATGATTCTCCTATCTCTGCCTCCCACAATGCTGTCAAAGCACTGGGGTTACAGAAACCCACGCTTATAGTGTCGGACCTCCTGGTTCTCGGGATTTGAACTCGGGTCCTTTTGCTTGTACAGCAAGTGCTTTTACACGCTGTGCCATTTTCCCAGCCACATACTGCTATGAAAAGTAGACATTTCCCTTATTCATTCTGCAGACAGGGAAAGGAAACGTCATCACCTTGGGCTGCCAGGCCTGACAGCTGAGTTTTGATTTTAAATATATGTTGAATATACATATCACGCGCAACATTATTCCACCTGAATCAGAACACAATTCAACAAATTGAAAAGTGGAACATCTCAGCGAGGAGCGCAGGTCCCTCTGGCTTCCCTTGGAAGCAGCTGGGCTTGTTTATGAAACAGGTTGCTACTTCACTCAACATGAGTCCTTCTTTAACTGACAAATTAGTTAGTGCCAGCAGGGGAGGAACGAAGACAGTGACTAACAGGGCAGCCGCAGATAACCTAGGAGAAGGAGAGGCAGAGAAAGCCTCCTCCGCTTCCGAACCATCCAAATGTGTCTCTGGAGTTTTCCAGAGGTGTCTAATGTCCTTCACTAACCACCCTTAATTTAATTACCTTAAAGGTGAATTGAATGCTGAAAATTCATTTACATAACAGCAATGCTAGTGCTTATAAAATGTCCCATCAATTAAACCCCTAAGAAGAAATGTATAGGCTGTAAATGAAATATATAACCAGTAGGATTAATCAAAAGCTAATCATGTGAAATATCACCCTTGGTCTAAGCAGAAGAATATGCTATTGTCGCCATTTCAAACTACAGTCTTGCAGGGCCTGCTTAAATACTTAATCATATTAATCAGCAGTCCTATATTTAATGCGTTTCTATAATTTCTTCTTTCTGAATCTGAAATTGTTTAGCTCTGGGCTGTTTCTTTTGGCAGCAACATATGATCAACATTGTTATCATTGTAAAAAATATGTGTTTGAGAGTGTTTTCCATGGAAGACTTGGGGCCGACAAGTAGGAACACTCTGAGAAATAAACACAGACTTTGCCTTCGAGGAGAGAAGAGATGGCATATTTGGGCCAGGACTGCTTAAAAAGGAAGCGAGAAGGGCATTGTGAGTGAAAAGAAAGAAATAGTGCCTGAAGGTAAGACTCTGTGTTGACCTACATGGGAATTTATTCAGTCCTGGGCATTTCCAGGGCCTACCATGTGGTAGGCCCTTAACTCAATTTTAATGACTCCATTCGGTCGAATATTCTGCCTAAGAATGAACCCAAGAACACAGGTAGGAAAATACTGTCAGTAAATGTTCTGAAAGATGGCATCTGGGACCCAGTGTCCCACGAAAGTGTGCTTGTCTAAGCCAGGGATGTAACCTCGTTGTGTACATGTTGGCTGCGGACTCAGAGTGGGCAGGTTCCTGGTTTAACACATCAACTTCACAGTGGGAACATTGGCACAGATCGTTGACCAAATTTAAATACACATTTCTAGCCAGACGGTTGGAGAATGTTTTTGCAAAGCGTGCAGGAATCCCTGGAAAGCCAGTGTCAGTAAATGCGGAACCGTGCGTGCCTGTGATCCTATCTCATTCTCTATTCTGATAGGCCTGGTCCATGGCAGGTGGGGCATGCCATTGAGAGCATGCATCTCATTTCGGCTTTCGATGAAATCTCTCCCGCTCTCGTTCTGAGTAATAAGATAGATGTGGATTAGTTGATAACATTATTGAGTGGATTTGTACTTACTAATCATTAACAGCGAGGCGTGTCGATTAATGTCTCCGTGTCCCCTGTCCCTGTCTTGTCGTACACACTTATCTAACACAGAGACAAGGACAGGCAGCCTGACCCATCAAATTTTCATAGGGCTCCCTCTTAGAGCTTAACTCGGAGATTCTGGCATCTCCAGTTGCCTTGACAACTCTTTTGTTCCAAGCCTTGGTCTCCCTTCATCCTCTGGCTCTTTCCCAATACTGCCCCAGCAAAGGCATATACATCAGACCACAGGGGACTGTCTCATAACAGAATGAGCTGTCTTGGGATTGTAGCCCAAGTCCAGGTCCTTGTCAGGATGCTTCTCAGTCTCTGCTTTGGGGAGAGACAGAGTGGTGATCTTCAATGTTCCCCTGCATTCTCTGATTTTCAGAGAGACATATGTAATGAAGAAACAGAAGCTTCCAAAATAGAACTGACTTCATTCTTACTTCCCGGATAAGCCTCAGTTTTCTTATCTGTATAACAGGAATAATTCCTACTTCTCAATGTAGTGGGAAGAACAAGTGATGTTCATTCCCCTCTGGACTCTGGCACCTCGATCCGGAAGGGCGCTTTGCAAAACAGGCAGGAGGCTCTTTGGGGGGGGGTACTATGTAGAGACTCTGGAATGTGGTTAGATGCTGTCCACCGAGGATCTCTTGGCAAAGCCATCACTGCCAGGCTAAAATAGCATCAAACACAGTAAAGGGTGTGTGTGTGTGTGTGTGTGTGTGTGTGTGTGTGTGTGTGTGCGCCTTTGACTGTCCTTGTTCTTACAGAGCAGAGGAGAGGCAGGACATCCTGGGCTTCCAGTTGCCTTGCCCTGGACACTTAGGCAAGTTACCCGGTGCTTGAGAGAACCACCTCAGGGAATGTCCTCACATGGACCACAGGCAGGCTTCCCATCTTGGTGAACTGGGGGAGATTGGATGGAATGTACTATTCAAGGTTTCCGGGGTCAGAGCTGTACCCAGAAGGTGTTGCTTTAAGAGAACATTCACCTTGGTCACTATCTGTAGCCAGGACAGTATCAAAGGCGCAGCCCCAAGGTCTCTGGAGCCAGAATGAGACTACTCCAGGTCTCTGTTGCTGGGGATTGGGGGTCGAAGGAGGGGAGATTACAAAAAGCTCTTTGACAGAAACTCCAGGTGAAATGCATATGACAAATCCGAGAGTCTTGAATAGTACTACACTTGCCGAGGGTTTTAACACCATAAGGTGATCCAAGGGGCAAGACAGTGCTGGAGGGGAGGCAGGGGTCTTGAGGGAAGGCCAGGCTAGGCATGCTCCAACAGAGGCTCTGCTATGTCATCATGGTCCGTCAGGCCTCTCTGCAGTTTCATGCAAGCCAGTCTGGACCATCAAAAGTGGATTAGATTAGCTTCTCCTTTCAGGCCAACCAGACCTCAAAACTCTGGATTCCAGAGTTTTGGCCTTCAAGACGGCATTAGAATGGGACACTGTGGGAGGCTTAATGGCTTTTATCTATGGCTGACGTCCTAGGGTTGACCCCAAATATCATGAGAAAAAAACAATGCGTGCACATGCTGTTTATATTCTCAGAAATCCACACTATTATGTGTCAGCTGGAACATTTTTGTTCATGCATTTATTTATCCCATAAGTATAATTTGCCCTCTTGCTATGGAGGACTGTTATATATGCTGTATTCTTCCAAGTTATCGGTATGCAAAACCAAAACAAAACAAACAGCAGTAACAAACAAAAAACTAAACAGAAAGTCCTCTATTGCATTTAACACTGCATGGGCCCCATGAGAAGTTTAGCACACCTTCATTAAATTCATAGTCCTGGGATGGAATGGGGAAGCGCTATACTTCCTGCTGCTCCCCCACTGGTCTTCCCCTCCATGCAGGAGGCCGAATTGCCTAGAAAGAATGCACCATGGCTTTCTTAGTTTCTGGTTTCTAGCTGGTAACAGCAGAAGACTAAAGTGTGGCGTTGGGGCATTATTTTCCCCTGGCTCTTTACTGTGGCATTGCACCGTGTGTCCCTGACCAGAGATCCCCGCCCCTCTTCAGCTAGCCTCTTTTAAACACACTTTTCTCTGGGTTCTAACAAACATGCTCATCCCTTCAGGCCTGACCTAGTGATGGCCGATCTGTGGTTACCAGCCCTGGACAACTGCTCTCTGCTGGTAGTTTGCTTACCTGGCCCACACCTTTATAAAGACTCTTCAAATTATCCCATTTGAATGTGTTATTGCTCTTCTCCTGGGTTCTTAAATGACAAAGGTCATCTAGTCTAACCTCATTTTGACAGTAGAGAATTTTAAGAAGTGACTCAGCCAGAGAGAAATCAGGACTCTATTCAAAGGAGTCTATGATGACTGTATGGGAAATTGACCCAGATTTTTCTGTTTTCTTGTGTTTAGTCTCCCCCAACACCACCACCACCCCGCACAGTCCCTGGAAAATGCTGTCAGGGGGTTTTGTGATATAATTAATTATGCGGGCACATCCAATGAATGGAGCTGTGATTTAGGATGTCTGCTGGAGAGGCTGATAAATTAAATAATGAAATGCGTATTTCAGGTTCAGTTATTCTAAGCCTCATTGGGTAAACGTCTCATATTCATTTTTTTTTTCAAGATGGGAGCATCGTTTAATTCCCACACTGGGGCTTCTTCTCCCTGCCCAACTCTCCTTCCTTGTGTCAGTTCGTTGCTTAGGAGTCTGCCGTGGCTCTGCATGTAGGAGTTAAATGAATAATACATGTGAAGTGTTTAAAAAGTGTAACGTACTTTATACAACAGAAAGCCTCATAGCAGCTCAGCACAGAGCGCATCTCTGATTTAAGAATGGCAAGTGTTCATTAGCAGCCTTTCTGACCATTACTTACTATCTACATTCTAAGTGCTTTAAGCAAAAATTTAAGATTCTGGGGAAACTTGTTTACTTTTCTCTGCAACTTGCTTTTTCATTAAGAATCTACTGCACATGACAAACACATACAACATACAACATGAATTCAAGACCATCTTGGGTCTCCCATACAGCTAGAGCCTGTGCAATGACACCACATTTAAGGGATTTTTATCTTAGTTGCTGCAGGCTTTGTGATTTCGTGGCTTTTTCCAGGAGGTGTTAGGAGGGTGGCGTGCCCTATTAAAATATGCTAAGAATAAGTTTACAGTGTTTCATGTCTTAGAGAAGGAATACCTTTCCTAATATTGTAGGCCTTCTCTCAACCTCACGTATTAAAAACAAGTATCTGGTTTATCAAAAGCAAGTGTGTGGTTTATGAAAATTCTTTAATCAAGTCTAGCTTTCTGGTTCCATCTATAGGCATCCTTTAAAGCAGAGATGGTAAATGAGGTCCAGCAACACTTTCTGATCATGGAAGACTTCAATAACCAGTATGCCTTTCTTTCCCGCCAAGTCCACTTTCAGAAAACCACTGCGGAGAGAACAGACAAGATATGGCAATCCCCATCCACTGCCTCTGCCAAGGAGGGCCGTCACAGGACTTTAGAGTTTTATTATAACATGAATCTACAAGGCAGGGCAAAGGATGGTGATGGTCAGACTGTGAGGACCTGAAACTTGCACGAGAGCTCCCGGAACACATTCCATGTCACCATATCTTATCAGCCTCCTCGGCCATGCCTAGATTCCTCCTCCCCATCAACTGTCTTGATTCATTGACCAAGCATGAGCAGAGCCCTGGTCTGTGCCGAGCACAGTGCTTGCTGTTACAGCAGCTCATCTTGCAGCTCCACAGCCCCCGATTCACTGCTCTTGCTTCTCTCCCCGTCAGCTCTGCAGACCCAAGCTCTGACACTTTCCATAAATTGGCCCTGGACAGCAATTTGTAAATCTGTAAAACTCATTTTAATTCTTTTGTGCGTCAAGGCTCCGAACTCCTATCAAGAGAGAAAATCCCTTGAAAACAAAACCTTTCTCTTCATTTTAGGTTCAGTATTCTGTCCATGTGGGAAATCCACAAACCATATTGCTTTGGTCATGTAGGGGGCCTTGAAAAATAAGGCATGATCATCTGTTATAACTAGTCCCCGGTCACCGTTTTCATCAGAGGCTAAGAAAATGAATATAGTCATAAAATGATTATTGCTCTCTTGGTCCAGAAAGTAAATTTATTTCCCCCCTTTCTTCCTAAGTCCAAAAACACAAAACTAATTGAGAGCTTCTTAAATCTTTATAATACTATCACTTATAATAAGTAACATTATGAGTCAAAACACAATTTCTTATGCTATTACTATTAACTTTTTTAGGATTCATTTCCTACCCACCCACCTCCTTCTTTGGCCAAATGCATTTCAGTAAGTGCAGATGGGAGCGGAGAAGATGATAAAGAATTATGGGTTTCGGTATTTATTCCTTGCCTTCCTAATATTACAGCTATATTCTTTCCACATGAGATGGGATTTTGGCTGTGGGTGATAAGATTAATGTCCAAATATGGTTTGAGAAGCAGGAAGCGGCAGTCTGACGGGGCTGAGGTGGGGGGAAAGCCATCCTTCATTAAGTGTTACGCTTTTTGGGCAAGGAAGCACATTTAGTGATGTAAATAGGCAGAAATGAAGAGAGAATAGTTTTTGAAATGTGGCCTTTTCCAGGAATTGGAGCAGGTTGGGTATGTGGGGGGAGAGTCTGTGAATACAGGGAGCTTACTGCACCTTTAGTGCTTCTGGTTCTCACATCTGTAAAATGGGCACAGTGTGCTGCTGTCTGCCAATCACCTCTCTGTCGTGAGGGATGAAATCAGAGGCAAGGACCCCCTTTTGCAGCTTGGGTCCTGCACAAAGGTCCCACTGCAGGAGGAGGGAGAAGGGCCCCAATCAAGCCAGCTAAACTCGCCAAGTCAGGGACTTTCGATCATTTGTCTTTGCTCTTGACTGCTAAGAGCTAGAGGATTTTTTTTTTCCTAATTTGCAAGAAGGAGCTTTTTGTGCTCCCCGCCGCCCTGATTGAGATAAGTACATAGAGACATTATTATTCAGCTAAGGGCTTTTGCTTTTTCCTAATGAGTGTCTTTCCTCCCATCAACAGAGAGAATGCAGAGTTGGATCATCATTCTAATTGAGCCCAGGCAGAAAGCAGTGGCAGGACAAGGCTGCGGACACAGATTCACGGGAGTGCACAGAGCTGGGGCCATTCCTTGTTCCAACCACTCCTATGTTGTAGCAAATGAGTTCCTGGTGCAGGGCACGATTTTCCTCCTCTGAGTAAATAAAAGGCTTACTGCTTATTAACCATCTCCACGAGGTTGGCTGTCAAAGGAGGACCCAGGATTCTGATTGGCAGATCTGCACCTTAGAAGCAGGAGCTCTCCCTCTGAGACATGAGCTAGTAACCCTGGTCCTGTGGTATTCAAGTATTTAAACCCAAATGCCTCCCTAGCATCCTTGAGGGTCTTCTGAGTTCAGGCCAAGAAGGCCAACTTGCCTCACAAACCCCGAGTTCACATCTTTTTGTCCCCACTCTAGATCCTGGCCCATGTCTCCCAGCAGCTCTGCCACCCAGCTGTTCCTCATTGTTGCTCAGATACGAAATTTCGACTTCGGTGTTCCCTTTCCATCCCACATTCCCCCAAGGGTGTCCTTGCCCTCATCCACAGTGAATCCTCTTCTGGAGAAGTTCATTCTCACCCCAGGCTGCCTGCCTGCCTGCCTGCCTGCCTGCCTGCCTGCCTGCCTCCCTCCCTCCCTCTTTCCCTCCCTCCCACCCTCCCTCCTTGTTCTGGTGTCTCTTCCTGTCTTCTCAGCCATACCTACCTACACTCTAGCTCACTGTAAGCTTTTTCCTCTTTCTATCCGGCCAGGTAAACATTCCTCTTAAGTCTCCACAGTGGCTGTTCTTATTCACCTAACATCTATTTCTACCTCATCAGCTCCTGCCGTTGCCAGAAGCATCTCAGCCTCCCTCAAATAATGGGGTCCTAACAGTTCCTTGACTTAAACTTGGATGGTGCTCCTGCCTTCCATCATGTCTCCTGGACCTTCTCCTCCCCTTTGGCTGTTTTTCAAGCTTTCAGAACCCAAAGTTTCTCCCTGACTAGTGTTCCTTTCCTTCTAGCTCCCTTTCTTCTGGATCCAGCCCTCCACCCTCATCATGACTTGAGTCTGGTTGCTTCGTATACTGCAAACTTCCTTGAATCCTGAATTCCTTGTCATCCATCCAGGACTTCATGGATATTGGTGTTGTCTGTGTTCATGCTTGCATATAGAAGCTTATGACTCTGACCTGCTGCTTACCTTTCTCACCCTGAGGAAGATATTATTTGGTAGATAATCCATCTCTTCTCATCCTCCTGGGTGCCAGAAGCCAAGCATTGCTTGTCTCAGAGCCTACTGGTCTCCTTATACACACACAGGGGCTCTAACCTGAAAGGAGCCAGGATTTCATTCAACTCTGATTCCTGTCCACTGTATTCCATTCATCTCTAACTCCAGGGTCTTCAGCTTCCCTTTAGACTGTTCTCCTCAGCACCAGGATTAACTCTGATTCTCATCTCCCATTGTCTACCTATCGGGAGTCCTTCAAGCTCTCTTTCCCACTTGACGTTCCTTGGAACATTCCCCTCCTGATTCAAAGGGACAAGAACTTCCCTACCTCACATTTTTTAGTCATTCTTGATCTTCCAGAGCACCCCCGTTGCTGTAAGTCCCCAGTCCTTTGAAGTCTTCCTTCTGTTCCTCAATGGATCGCTCTGAGTCATTCAAGTTCCCGCGCTCATTTTCCTTCCTTTTTGCTACCAGAGTTCAAAGCCTTATTCTTCATCTGCTGGACATTTGCTTTCTACAGATTACCTTCATGTCCACAATTTTCTGAAAAATGTTCTGTCAAGGGTTGCCTGTTGTTTCTTAGTTGACAAAGATCTTTGATACACTGCCACCATCCTCCAAAGGCTTTCCCTGGAGTGCTCTGACTCTTCACTTCCATGCCCCGCAACTGTTCTGCTGCTTCTAAGAGACTTAACCATGTTTCCTTCCTCCTCTTTTGCTCCCTTTTCCTCCTTCCCAAGGCAGGGGCAAATTCTTCCATCTCTTGAAAGCTAATGTGCATCTCTTACCCCAAGTGCTCTCTGGATTTATTGCTAGCTTCTTTTCCTACAGTGACTTGTTATTGTAAATTCTACACATCACATAGAATACAGTTGAGTCTGCAATTCAGGGTCAGTAAGGACATCCACATTGCTGTGCAACCATCACCGTCATCCACTCAAAAAAATGTCTCTCCCTTCTTCCTCTTCCAAGTCTAGGCAGTCACCATTCTATCTGTGTCTAGGACTCTGAGAACAAGTACTTCTCAGAAGTGAAATAATAAACTATGTGTGTGTCTGCGTGTGTGCCCTATTTCTTTATGTCTGTAATGTTAATCCATGTTACGGCTCTCATCACGTTTTTCCCTTCTAAAGGTTCAATAATATTTGTTCACTTGTATCAGATTTCTCTCTATCCATTCATCTGTCAATAGACACTTAAAACTGAATAATTTTTAGTGGATTCTTTGCTAGGTCTTGTGATTAGCATAGGTGCATTATTAATATAACACTCAATATAATATGATATAACTTGCAATGACCTTTCGGGACTTAAGATCCTTGTCACAATTCCCCTATTATGAGTCCTTTGAGGGTTCAGACCATTCTTGGATCTTTTGGTAGCTTCCAAAATCCAAGTCAAACTTTTGAAACACAGCCAGTGCCCAGTAAAAATCCATGACTGAGTAAGTGAACTTAGTAAACACTCGCAGAGAGATCAGTTTTATAAAGACATAACTGGAAACACCACTCTTGGAGTTTTGTCCCCAGAGAGTGTTTGTGTAGAAGCTGCCCCCAGACACAGGGTGGATCACTCAAGTTTTTGTTACTGAGAGGTTCCTGTTACTCCATAAATCGTGAGCTCCTCCAGTGTAAATTGCCATTGAACAAGCAGAACAATGACATAGGCATTCTTTTTATCAAAGGCCTGGTATTAAGACAGATTAACTCGGAGGGAACGACACCAGCCTGGGTATCTGCCCCATCCCTCATTCTTATTGTGATTAATGAGATGGAGCGCATTTTTTTCCAACTCTGCCTGAAAACATATTGAGTTTATGCCTCGTCCTACAATGTTAAATATTGTCGTAGAATTACATTATCTCTTACACAGATGGATGGCTGGGTGTTGTGTGTACTGCTGACAGTTTTCTTCAAGTAGAGGCAGAACTGCCGAGGGAACGACTCGGCCATGGTTCCAGCTGGGACACAAACAGAGCGCTCCAGCAAAACCAGAATGCCGTGGTAGGAAGTGGATCCACAGGAATGGAACTGCGTAGATGCTGTCCGTCGAGGGCAGAGCAGTGAGAGGCAGATGTGCGCAACATGGTGGGCAACTGATTAGCAGTAAGAAGGAATGGAAACAGAACCCCCAGAAAATTCTGTCTTCAGATGTGGAACCTGCCTGCCTTGTTACTTAATAGAGACCCAAGGCGTCTTTCAAGTGACTACATTCACATTTTTCAGACTGCGTTTTGCACGTACCATTTTATTACCAAGCTAACCTTATGGAATAGACACACAGTGACTATTATTCCCATTTTGAAGACAAAGAAAGCGAGACACAAATGACATGAGTTAGGGGCTTGTATACTAGTTTATGGAATATATACCCTGGGAATTATTTACTACTTGCCAACTCCTCTTCTTCTTCCTTCTTTTTGTTTGGCAGGGACAGGGATCTAGTCTATAGCACGGGAGGGCTTGGAACTCCCTGAACATTCCCTAATTTTTTCCATCCTTCCACCTGCCTCAGGCATGGAGTCTGTGGGGCTGCTATGTTCCAGGCTGCGCATTTGATTGTGACTGGTGGCTTGGGAAGAAAGGGGAAGCATGGCCTTTTGATCTCATAGTTCACAGATGATATAAATATTGTAACAATCTTTGCAAACAACTTTCCAAGAGGAGAATAAGGGCCTGGCTATTGAACAATGGCACATGGTGGCCTTCAGACTAATGTTACTTAGAGAAAGCTTTGGAAAGAGTAGAAAGAGGTGACGTTTCCATTAGGGGATTTTTTTTCTAGCCAAGAACAGTAGCTTAAGAAAATGTTCCAAGCTGGTTATAGGGGCACACATCTTTAATCCCAGAACTTGGGAGGCAGAGGAAGATGTCTATGAGACTGAGGTTAGCCTGGTCTACATAGTGAGTTTCAGGATAACTATGACTATGTAGAGAGACCCTGTATCAAAAACAAAGTTCCAAGACATAGTCATAAACTAAGTTGGGTCATTAGAGGTGTTCAGTCTAGTGCCATCAACTACATTGGATGCTGACAATCCTGTGGGCGTGATCAATCATACTACAAAAGCATCTGTTCAACTGTGTTCATAGCAGCATTATTTTTAACAGCCAGAACCTGGAAACAACCTAGATGCCCCTTCAACTGAAGAGTGGATAAAGAAAGTGTGGCACATTTACACACTAGAGTACTACTCAGTGGTAAAAAAAACAATGACATCTTGAATTTTGTATGCAAATAGATAGAGTTAAAAAATGCTATCCTGAGTAAGGTAACCCAGACCCCAAAAAATGAATGTGGTATGTACTCACTTATAAGTGGATACTAGCTATAAACAAAGATCATTGAGCCTATAGTTCATGATCCTAGAGAAGCTAAGTAATAAGGTGAACTCAAAGAAAAACATATATAGACCCACATAGAAATTGGAAACTAACAAGATATCCTGATAAAATTGGGAGCATGGGGGAAGGGGTAGGAGGAAGGGGAAAAGGGGAAGAGGAGGGCAGAAGGAAAGGGTTGAGGAATGGGATAGTCAAGATGGAGGAAGGACATATAGGAGAGCAAAAAAAGAGATAGCTTGATTGAGGGAGCCATTATGGGGTTAGCAAGAAACCAGATTTTAGGGGAAACTTTCAGGAATCCACAAGGATGACCTCAGCTAAGCCCCTAAGCAATAAAGGAAGAGGGTACCTGAATTGGCCTTGCCCTGTAGTCAGACTGATGATTATCTTAAATGTCACCATAGAACCTTCATCCAACAACAGATGGAAACAGAGGGAGAGACTCACATCAGAGCACTGGACTGAGCTCCCAAGGTCCAGTTGAAGAGTAGACGGAATGAGAATATGAGTAAAGAGGTCAAGACCATGAAGGGTTTATCCACTGAGACAGTTTACCTGAGCTCATGGGAGCTCTCCACCTCTAGCTGGACTGGGAAGGAACAAGCATAGGACCAAACTAGTCCCTCTGAATGTGGTTGATAGTTGTATGGCTGGGGCAGACTATGGGTCACTGGCAGT
>NW_004949124.1:3442819-3474844 GCF_000317375.1 Microtus ochrogaster | reverse complement strand
GCTGGACTGGGAAGGAACAAGCATAGGACCAAACTAGTCCCTCTGAATGTGGTTGATAGTTGTATGGCTGGGGCAGACTATGGGTCACTGGCAGTGGCACTGGGATTTATCTCTACTGCATGTACTGGCTTTTGGGGATTCTATTCTCTTTGGATGGATACCTTGCTCAACCTAGATGTAGGAGGGAGGACCTTGGACTTTCCACAAAGCAAAATGCCTTACCCTCTTTTAGGATTAGAGGTGGTGGGGTGGGAGGGGGTGTGGAGGGAATGGGAGGAGGGGAGGGAGTGGGAATTTGGTTTGTTTTTTTTAATCTAATAAAAATATTTTAAAAGAGTCTTGCTTGCATGAAGCTCCTTTGTATCAAAGGGATTCAGAGAGAAAACATGGAACCAAATATTCCTTAATTACAGACAGCTAGTGGTGCTAAAAGGAACTAAATGAAATGCTGAGGCAGAAAAACCAGAACCAGCAAGCATTCCCAGGGTGATGATCCTTCTTAGCTGAGATCCAAGTGATGGTCTACAGAAGCCCCATATTGGGGAACAGAAGTCCATAAGCCTGTGTGAAGAAAGGCAGCTAGAAAGTAGAGACAAGCATTCTGATGCACTAAGAGAAGACTGCCTACTTCCTTTCCAGAGGATATATTTACCATTTACCTATTGTTTTAGTTGCTTTCCTTAGCACTGTAGTGGCATCTCCATTGTATTTTATTAAATAAAGACTGCCTGAAGATCTGAGAGGAAAACAGCCCCGCTGGTCAGCCTTACAGAGCAGATTATGATATCACACCCCTTTAATCCCAGTAGCCACACTAGCTGCCACAGAAATTGGGTGGGGCATGCCTTTAATCCCAGTGGTGTACACCTTTAATCCAAGCCCTAGAGAGGACTATAAAATTGGGCAAGACAGCTCTCAGACACAGTCTCATTCTGAGATTCCAGAAGGCAGGATTGCCATTTCAGACTGAGGTTGCAGAGCCAGTGACTGGATGTTTTGCTTTTCAGTTCTTCAGGGTAAGTTTTTATTAATCGTGCTTTATATCACTATATAAAAAACATATCAGAGAGAAATACAGCAAGAACTACTGCTTTAGGCTTACAAATTGCTTGACCCCATGTACTTGGGCAAAACATGAAGGCAGCAGGAGTATATGGTAAGGGAGCTACCTCACCTCATGTCAGATAGGAAGCGGGGAGCTGAAGCCATGGTGACCTATTTCCCTTCGCTAGGCAACACCTCTTATAGTTTCCAAAACTTCCCAAAATAACACAACACCATTGGCTGCAGCCCAAAGCTCTAGCATGTGCACCTACTGGAGACATTTCATGTCACATTATAGCGTCAGTCTGTTCCGACCACCTTGGTGTAGCCCCTGTAATATCTCAGCTGGTGGCCTCCCTATTTCCACCTCAGCTCTCTTCCAATTCATTTTTTACAGAACCCAGAGTAACTGCTAACAATGCCAGGGAAGGTCTTTGCTTGGTGAGGCCTAGCTGGGGCTAGTTGTTCTACCCTGGGATCCTGAGGCCAGAAAACTGAGGCCTCCCCTAGGGGGTACCCAATGGCAGTTCTCTAACCCCATGGATTGCCCAGGCACGCGCGCGCGCACACACACACACACACACACACACATGTACACATGCACACACGCGTGTACACACACACAGAGAAAACAACAAAAACCCCAAACATTTAGCACGCCTTCCCAAGTTTCTATGAGAGGGGAGGCAGTCTAAGGCTCTGTTCCTCTACCAGTTCAGGGACATCAGCAGCTCAACAATGAAGCTCACTAAGCTGACTGAACTGCCCTTGTAGTCAGGGATCACCCTGTTAATGTTTACATAGATGAATAAATGCCCGATGGGGCCCCACCCACCAGACAGGAAGCTGTACGAGGTGTCATAAGTGTACCTTTCTAATGGCCCTCAGGTCCCAGTGTGTGCAGAAGGCAATCTTTACTGTGTCAGGTTCTCCTGTGGTAACTGGAATCCCATCTAGGGTAGCAAAGATTCCAAGGGCAAGGGCTGGGCCCTAGGCTCTTTTGGGCCCTGTGTGTGTGGTTGTAGGCTTCCGAGAATTGCGTTGTGCCAATCAAAGACTGCAAAGCGGTTTAGGCATCACGGTGGCACCTTAGTCATCAGCACATTGGAGGAAAAGCAGAGAAAACCGTCATTCCGAGAGGCCAGCACGCGCAGTTCTTTCTGTGACATAAGGTGGCTGAGTGGTACCACAGCATCCCTAAGAAGAGACAGTGAGAGGCTGAGAAGAGTTTAGACAGAAAAAGGGCAGGTTCATTTGGTCTGGCTCAGCAGCCAGCATCAGCCCACAGGGGCTTCTTCTCTGTGGGCTGAGTGGGTATGGACGAAAACTCAGCCTCCTGTCAGGAAAATCCACTAGGGCTTCTATAGTGATCCCTTGAACTAATGAATTCTGGCTGGATGCAGGCTGCGGCCCACTCTCCCAGAGCATGCCCTCCTTCGGGGGGATTTTTCCTCTCCAGATAATCTTCAAGGTCAGGGCTTTCCAAGGTGACTACAGCCATGAGGATGTCTAAGAGGGCAGAGGTAATGTTTCAGGGACAACAGGATTCCATCTTTTCTCCACACACTCTGTTTTCAAATCCGGGCCCAGGCTTTGGTGACTGAATCCACTTATGCACGATTCTGCGTGCTTCTTGTTCTTCTTTATTTGATTCTATCAAACAAGTCACAGCAAATGCCAATGGCTTTTACTGATGGAGTAGGACCAGTGGTTCCCAGGGCCAGAAATACAGTCAGAGATACAGTGAGCTTGTCAGTGGCTGATGCATCTAGCTAATTTTTTTTTTTTAAAAAGAAATGGTGGTTCTTTGATTTACAGGTTGAGATTTGGAGGGACCAAAGAAGGTTAGAATAACGTTTCTAGGGAGACACTGGGACAATGACCTTGGTTACAGATGAGAAAGCTGCTTATAGTTAAAAGCAGAATATAAGCGAGGATGTGGAGCAACTGAAACCCATGTATATTATTACCGGAGGAAGTGTAGATGACGTAACAGCCATGGAAACAATATGATGACTCCTAAAATGTTCAAAATACAATCATCCTTTGACCTAAAACATTCTCTTCTGGGTATAAATTCAAGAGAATGGAAAATATGCTCTTAAAGAGACAACAGTATAGCCATGTTCATAGTCACATATTGTTCAAGCCAGGGGAAGGGCAGACCTACCAAATGGTCAGTATATGAGCGGATAAAGCAAATGCAATATATCATCAAATGGACTATTACTCAGTCATAAAAGGGAAGGCAACTGTGACACCCCCTGCAACATTTTTGAACATAAGGGTTTATGCTACAACACGAACGGCACGTAGCACATAATCCCATTGGTGTGAAGGACCTAGACTGGTCTCATTGGTATGGACAGAAAGTAGAGTGGCTGCCAAGGGCTAGGGGAAGGGGGCGTGGGAACTACTGTGCAATAGTTATCAGTTTGGGATGTTGGGAAAGTTCTGGATATAGTGCTGATGGTTTCATAGCAACCTGGATGTCCTCAACACCTCTGAACTGTATATTTAAAAATGGTTGATAGTAATTCTATTAGGTATATTGTATCATTTAATTAGCTGGAGAGGTGCCTGAGTTGGTAGACTGATGGTGGCCTCGCTTGCGCAAGCCCTAGGTTCAATCCCCAGCACTGTGTAAAGGGGGCATGGCAGTGCATGTCTATAATTTCAACACTCAGGAAGAAGAGGCCAGAAGATCAGGATCAGCTACATGGTGAGCTTTGAACCTCAGAGCAACAACAAAAGATGAAAAGACACCAAAGATAACAAAAGAGGAGGAGAAAGAATGCCTTTCACACCCACTGGGGAGCAGGCCAGCCTTTTACGGTCCTTTCTGTGAAGAGCAGCCAGGGCATTGGAGGGTTCAGGGTTTAAAACACCTGGCAATGACTTGACCCCAAACATCTAGAGAAGCAAAACCTCTTAGGATTACAGCAGGAATGGCCTACCTTACAAGTCCTCACTTCACCGAACGTCACTCTGGCCAGGCTTCTTGGGACCCTGCTGGCTACTGCTGATTGTGACCCATTTTGGCTGCCCCGTGGCTCTGCTATGCAACCATGGAGAGGGTTTCCAACGATTGTTTTGTGTTCTTTTGGGCATTTGACCCTCAGAAGCTCCTCTGTCTTTTATGAGTGTGCTTAGCATGGGTCCTGAACATGTCTGGGCCGGAGGAAACAAAGTCCAAGCTAGCAATTGGCAAAGTGAACACTCTGAGAAATGACCACGGTTGCTGGGTCTTTCTGCATTTTTTTTGAGAGATTTTTTTTTACCATCACCCAGTCAATGGCAAGAGTTTAGGAAATCACACAAAACTCTTTAGTTGTTCTGGTGTCTAGCCTCAGCTAACACCTATGTGTGAGCACTGAGATGGAGTTTCACTGTATACTACTACTTACTCCAAGATGGCCTGGCCAGAACAGCATCAGCTTGGAGTGAGAACTGGTTAGAAATCTAAATTGCTATGAACATAGTTGAGCACATGCCCTTGTGGTATGATTGGGGCTTCTAGAAATAAAGCAAAGAGAAACCAGCTTACAATCTACAATCCCAGAGAACCTAGACAAAGAGGACCCTAAGGGAGACATACATGGATCTACATAGGAAGGTGGAAAAGACAAGATCTCCTGCGTAAATTGGGAGCATGGGAGTTATGGGAGAGGGTAGAAGGGAAGGGAGAGGAAGGGAGGGGAGCAGATAAAAATGTATAGCTCAAAAAAAAAAAAACAATAAAAAGAAATCTAAATTGGCAGCCCCATCTCTGACCTCCTCAATCAGAATCTGCATTCTGACTGACTTCTCATGTGATTCCTAAATACAGCAGACACAGAGCAACAATGCTCAGTGCCACCTGAGCGTGACTGTTCGTGGGCATCACGTGCAGTGCATTGTCAGAGCCAGTGGTCCAACTGCTTCCTGTGTGAGTCTGATTTGAGAGAACCTTATCGACAATAGTGAAAGGAGGAGCAATCAGAAATGAGACATGAGTCATGCATAGCCCCCCACCTCTGAACAGGCAGAGAAGAGAGAGACTCAAGTTTCTGAGATACACGGATACACACACGCATGCACATACACACGCATGCACATACACAAATGCAAACACACACATGGAGGTACTTGGGCACACGCAAACACGCAAGCATGCACACACACACGAGCATGACCACAGTGCCCATGGTCATATATGAAAGACCCCCCTTGAATGGAAACTACTGGACATGAAGAGCGCTGATTGTTTTGAATGTTTACAGGTAAGTTGTAGTAGATCGTGGGCATACTCAGTATTTGAGTTTAGCTTTGACCTTTGAGCATCATTGACTCCTTCATCTCCCCTGGGAGCATGTCTAACACAGTCCTTCTTTTTTTTTTTTACATTAAAAGCAGCTTATTTAAAAGGAAAAAAAAAACTAATCCAGTAAAGGTAGAAAGGCTTAAGGAGAACAAGGTTCCCTCAAGCATGGAAGAGGCTGTTTTAAGACTAAATTAGATCCGTCAAAGCTCTTTTACTCACTGGTACAATTGCGTTCCGCCTCTCCTTCTCCCGTGCTTTTCAATGAATAAGTCTAAAATCCGGGAGGAAGGAGCTTTTCTCCCTTCCACATAAGTATTTCAGTCTCAGTTTCTTGGAAACCCTTGAAGGCCTTGATTCATGAATGAATCTTAATTCCTCTCTCCTCCTGTTTGTCGCGAGGCAGTGATTCATCCCAAATTGTGAAAGAAAGAAAAAACAAAAAAACCAAGAACATGTAAACTGGAAGTTAGATTTCTTAGTGCATGCTTCTCTTCTTTTCTTCCTATTTATGCCTGGCAGAATGTTATTTTATCACAACTCAAAAAGGCTTTTAGGCAAACACTTAGAACTGAGACTTTGAGACCTCAAAGAGCCAATAGAACAAAGGTTGAATCACGCAGACATATTTTAGAGACAGCATTAGACAGGGAGCCTTACTAGCAAGATGGTGGCGTGGTGGTTGTGTTTCTGGGTAGCAACTGCCATCAATGTATGGGTCAGGTTTGGGATCTGCCATGTCACAATGAGAAGAAAGACTAAACAGCGGCTGCAGGCTCTATTCCCCATCCCAAGGGTCCCTCTTGGGTCATGACTGGATGCAAGGTGACCAATGTTCTAATATTCTCATGGCTCCTCCTACAGGAGAGGGGACCTGGTCCCAGAAGATAAGGAAGGGCAGGTAGGTGAGTGGAGAGTCAGAAGCCAAGAAGCCAAGGCCTCTTTCTTTTCCCATACAGGCACTGGCAAAAGCTTAAGGCTCCTGCTAATTCCTTCTGATCTGGCAAGGATGAAATGTCCTAAGTAACTGATATTTTTAAAGCCGCTTACGAGTCCCTGGTGGCAGGTAGTTGCTATTTTAAAGCATAAAATTTTAGTTAAGGGAATCAATCAATGAGCGAATCAATATTTGTTTAGCATCTGCGATCCACTTCACTCTATACCAGTTTGCAACAGCGCGCAGTAATTATAACACATGGGCGGCAGCCAGGAAGAGGCCGTTTCTGTAACACTCATGGGCAGGCTTTAGGGATCAAAGGATCTGAGTTCAAATCCCTATTCTGCTACTCTGGAGAATTTCTTTATTTCCCCAAACCTTAGCTTCATTCCCTGGAAGTAAAAGCTAATAATATTTTGTGGGGTTTTCAATATGTACGGTGTTTGTAACATGTTTAAATTAACTCATGGTAAAAACTCGATAGTTAGCAGCTAAGAACACATGCGCTAGGGAAACCAGAACTCCTTACTCAATTTGTAAACAATGATAGTTCTGGAAGTTGACAAAGAAACCATGAGTCTAGACTTGCACCTTCCAGGCACTGAAGGGTTAATTTGTAGTCAAGGCAGTTTTGTTTTGTTGTGTTGTGTTTGTTTTGTTTGGGATGGGATCTCGCTATGGACATAGACGAGCATTGCGATATCCCGGAGCTGGAGTTAGTCAGTTGCGAGGCACCTAAGACCGGGTCCTGGGACCCGAACTCAGGTTCTCTGGAAGCACAGCAGGTGCTCTTAATATGGCCATCTCTCCATCCCCTTTAGTTCTAAAGAGTAAGTGGATGTGTTCTGGGAAATCTTCCTGAGGGAAGTTACTCGTGAAGCGGGGCTCTAAAACTCTCGGCTCCATCTTGTTTAGCTGTACCTGAGTCAGACCAAAGGATGGGCAGGCTCTGAGCTCTTCTCCTCCAGCATCACCTTATTCTGTGCTAGACCTTCATACTCAAACTCTTAAAACGCCTGTGTCTGGGCATGTATACTCTACTTCCTTATCATCTTCTGCTTTCGTATACTCTACTTCCTTATCATCTTCTGCTTTCGCTCTTGGCTCTTAGGTCTTCCTGCTGCGTTTTGGGTACTTTCTAAATCGCCTTAGTAAAGTGCATAATTTATCAGCAACTAGTGCCATCCATTTAAAGTGCAGAATTTGATAGGAAGAAGAGGACCAGCAGGAGACAGGAGAGGGCATAAGACAAGGCCATGCAAGGATAATTATAATCAAAGCTCATTATACACACATATTATAATATCAGAACAAACCCAATTATTTTGTACAATTAATACATGCTAATAATTTTTTGTTTAAAGAAAAAGTGCATAATTTGATGATTTATAGCAGTCTTTTACACTAGGAAACAACAAAATGCATCCAATACATAAAGCACTTCTATTGTCTGCGGCCTCCTGCTATGTAATACAAAGGCTCCATTGTCTCTTTGCCGTCAGTCAACTTTCCTTCCCTACTTCCTGGACAACCACTGCCCAGCTTTCTACCAGTCCAGTAGACCCGTCTGCATTTTCTGGGATTCTCTACAAATGGAAGCACATTGTCTCTGACTTCTTTCTCTTGCCTTAATAACCTGGGGATTCATCCATGTTGTGTATTTAGCAAACAGGATATTTTTATTTCTTTTATGTGCATGTGTGCTGGTATGTGGGTGGGGGGGGGCATGCATGCTACAGCCTATGTGTGAATGTCGTAAGACTTAGGGTAAATGGTTCTCTCCACCACGTGACTCGCAAGGATGAAACTCAGGTTATCAAGCTTGGAGGGATGCTCATTAAATCAGGCCTTTTTATTATTGGTCAGTGTTCTGCAATCAGACCAGCAAGCTCCTGTATCTACCTGCCTACAGAGGGGCAACTGGGCTGTTTCCAGTTCAGCACTCTTGAGAGTAAAGCTGCACTACATTTTAAGGTACGGGTAGTGTGGCCATGCATTTTTATTTTCTCACAGAAACACACAGCAGTGGGTCAGCTTCCTGGTCCCAGTGGTAGTTTTAAAAGAAACATGCGAAGGGTTTTCCAAAATGGTGACCCCATCTTAGGGTGGTAATGAGAGATTCAGCTCTTCATATCCATGTCGGCACAGGGTACAGTCTCCAGTATGGTCCATCTTCCGAATTTAAGTGATGTCTCGAGCATCTTTTTGGGAGTCACGGCCACCTGAATATCTTCTTTTATACAGAATCTATAAGATATTTCTTTCTATTACTTAATTCAGTGGAGACAAGAAAACTGTCATCTGTAGCAAATGCTTTCTTCCCTTTTGAGGTTTGGTTTTTCCATGCCTTAAAATTTTTAACTTTATTTTATTTTATTTTTACTTATTTATTTGTTTGTTTGTTTGTTTTTTGAGTGCGGGACTGTTGCAGCCCAAGATATTCCGAATTTGCTGTCTAGCCGAGGATGACCTTGAACTCCTGAACCTCTTGTCTTCACCTCCCGAGTGTTCACTCAGTCTGATGTATGACTTGGGACTGAACCCAGAGCTTAGTCAGGGCTTGACAAACTGAGCTTTATCCCCAGCTGATGATGCTATTTTTAAATGGAATGCTGTGGGGAATACATTTTTAAAGTTTTGATGAATGCTTGCTGCTCTATAATAATTTGCATTATTATTCATATCTTTATAGCACAGAGAAACTTTTGCCTACACAAATTTTCAAGGATTTTATTTTAGAAATTTTCAGGGTTGAAGATATAGCACAATGGTTAAGGGAGCTTACTGCTCTTGCAGAGGACAGCAGGTCAGTTCCCAGCACCCACATCAGGTGCCTCATAGTCAGTAGTTACCCCAACTCCAGGGTATTCAGTATCCTTCTAGCCTTTACACACACACACACACACACACACACACAGAGACAGAGAGAGACAGACAGAGATAAAAACACACAGGAAGATGGATGGGTGGGTGGGTGGGTGGATGGATAGATTGGAATTTCGAGCTTTGGAGTTTATGCTCAGATCTGACACTCACTGTCAGCTTGCTTCACAGGCATCCTTGTATGTACCCATGACTTCAAAGCCAGGCCATACATCAACAACTCTTAAGTTTCTTCTTCCAGTCCAGATCTTGCCTCTGAAGTCCAGATTCACGTCTGCTTGGATGCTCCTAATTTTGAGAAACCCTAGCCTCTCCAAAGTCGACTTTGAACTTTCATTCCGTACCCGAGTCTCCTTCATCTGACTTGCTTTAGTGAATGGCTCCATTTACCGAGCTGAGAAAATGGAAAAAAAGCCTCCTCCACAACCCTGGCCGTTGTAGTTGTTTCTATCACCCGCTCTCTACTCAGAATCAACCCCCCTTCTACTAAGGTTCTTCAAAGATCTGAGGTCCTCACACCCCACTGCTGTCCTACATTCAATTTACAGTCTTACCCCTAACTACATTGGCTCTGCTTGACTCTAAAGACCATGACTATGGCTATGACTGTGGTCCTACATAGTTGTGACCTGTCCCCTTTGTCCCCAGGCTCCCTTCCAAAGAATACTCTCTGTTCATCTGAGCCCAGATATGGGCTTCCATTGATTTTCTTGGAGATGTCCCTATGCCTTTCCTTTCTGTGACTTTATGTGTTCCCTTTCCCCCCTCAGAAGATTCTTATACTTCTCCCTACAAATAGCCTCCAGTTCAAATGTCACCTCCTTGGGGAAGGCGACCATGATCCTCTGGCCTGTGCCATGCATACAGTAACTCCAGGATGGGGCATAGCATTACACCGTAATGTTCATTTCCCTCTCCACAAGGCAGGCTTCTTGAGGACTGCCTCTGCTTCCACCGTCTGGCACATTTCCCTGCATATATGGAGGAATATTTATTGAAACAGGCATTGGACTTATTGAAAAAGTATATCCATACGCGAAGGAACGGATAAAGACAAAGAGGAACATTTCTGGGAAAGAGGTGGGGGCGGACCTTAGGGTAAGATCTGTGAAGAGAGGGAAGTCAAAATGAAATCATGGGGTTGTGGGAAACAATTGTTGATTTTCTTTCTGAATTGAGAATCGATACACAATTTTCTCTCCCTCCCATCATGTAAGCAGACTATTAATTATAGCGAGCCTGGTGGGACTTACATTAGTCTCGTCAAAACCAACCTGCTTGTAAGCAGCTTCAGTAGCACATGGTAAAACAGTTTCAACCCAGAGGATGCAGATGTAACTCTGAATTCTCTGACCATAGCTGCTCCCTGTTTAAAAGCAATTAAGTTCAGGCATCAAAAGGCACAGGCAAGTGGAAAAAGTTCGATCAAAGGGAAACATTTTCATGAGCCAATTGGAAAAGAGCTGTTTTTGCTTTGCTCCAGAGGGCTTGGAAAGCCCCCAGCATGCAGCTGTGGAAGGCTACCTCTGGCTTGGTTTACTGGGGTGGGAAGAGACCAGGTGTCCTCAGATTGGAGAGATTTTAGTGAGGGCTCGGACAGAAAGAGCGCTGGGGTCTGGTGTTAGGTAGCAGAGGGATGCATATGGACTTGGTCGTTTCTGCCTCATCTTGGTTTATCTAATAATACATTATGTATGCTGCTCCCCTCTTAGTGGCTTGTTATTTAATTTTGCCTATGAATAAAATAAAGCAAGCGCTTTACTAAGTGCTCAGCTGGGGATGGTTGGTGAGTAGACCAGATTCTGACTCTTGATCCTCATCCATCCATGACCTGGGGCTGTGAGGCTGGGCAAGAATGCGCCTCTCCTGGCCACTGAAAGCCTCCCATAGCTCTGCTCTTTTTCCCCCCAGATGGATAATGTGTCACTGTCCCGCCTGGGTCTAATGGTGACTAAATGAACGAGGCCCACTGGCTAGGGAGTAGAGATGACATTTGATGTGGGACATAAAGATCTTCTCAGTGGAATGTACCTCTGCCACTAGACATATCACCTGATTCTGATTAGGTCAATGCAAATCATTTTCTTGGAGCCAGAGAACACTTTCCCTGGGGACAGAACTGAGAGTTTTTGTTAGACTAGACAAGCCCCTCTACTAAGAGAGCTACATGCCAAGACTATGGTTTCTTTTCTGGAGAGGTCGTACAAAATGCACGGACCCCTAACTCTGGAGTGAGACCCATATGGGAACAAACTGTTCCTTTGATCATCACGCACTGTGTGACTAAGGAAGTTCAATTCATCATCAAAGAAGTGGGACTAATATGGTATGACATCACAGGACTATTGTGAAGATGAAATGGGCAAACACAGGTAAAGGGGCTGAGATCTATGCCGGCTGCAGAGTAAGCATCGTACAGCGGGAATCAACCTAGTTTCCTGCTGCTGGTCAGGGACCTTGTTGCTTTAGGCTTGCCTGGAAAAGGGAAGTAAATTGTCATTCTCTTCAGCAGTGTCAGCTTACAAACAAGCATGGCATGACTATCTATCTATCTATCTATCTATCTATCTATCTATCTATCTATCTATCTATCTATCTATCATCTATCTATCTAATTTTGATACAGGGTCTGTCATTGGGACTGCAGGTTCACCGATGCCCTGGCCAGAAATCTACACAGATCTTCCCATCTCTTCCTCCTCGGCACTGGGATTACAAACATCTGTCTTTACACCTGTGTCTTTATGTAGGCTCCGGGGTTCGAACTCAGGCCCTCATGCTTACCTATCAGGTGCTTTACCAACTGAGCCATTTCTCCAGCCTGAAGCATGACTCCATGTGACATTTTAACTCTGCAACATTTCTTGAATAGCTGTCTGTTGTAGACACTATTTGGGACTTGGAGACGCTGAAATGAAAACATAAGGTATGTATGTCTTGGTGAAGCTAAATTACCAGTAGGAAAAACAGAACTGTGCTTAACTGGTGAGTTCATTCAGGTGCTTCAGAGACCAGAAAGAAGAGACGGAGACATCTTCCTGAAAAGGCGCCACTGCTATTTTTACCCAGCGGAGGGCTGTACATTCCAGGGCTGTGGGATCTCTATCGTACAACTGTTCTTTTATTTCTCTTGTGTGTGTATCGTGCATCATGATATCTGGAGCATATAATTAAAGCAGACCAGACAGATTCCTCCACCTTTTACTGAGGCACTGTGGCTAAGAGCTTTCATACACATTAAATCATTTAACCAATTCTCGGTGAGGACATCCAGATTTCTTCAGGAGCCCGCATGCCAGATAGAATAATTTTTTGATGGATAGAGTCCATTACCAGTTTAGGCCATGAGCCCAGGTGATTGAAAAAGCATAAATCAGGCAATTGTTCTGGTGCTGCCCCTCGCTCCCATCTTTAAACCTCTTGCTACTAATGGAGATATTATCTGACTCTCCTGTTGATAGAGGAGTTAGCTCATCGAATCACCTCAGAGTAGCTTTGGTGTCTCACCAGTTCTAGAATGTAGTTTAATTTTGCAATCAGAGTGTTGACAGGTGCTCTTTTACTTCTTGTGTTTGCTTTGTTTTGCATCCAAAGACTTCTGGCTGTGGGATCTGTACTTAAACCTGGGGTTTTTGTGTGTGTGTGTGTGTGTGTGTGTTCATGAGGTATGATGAGTGAGCAAGTGAAGGGGGGTGTAGGATCTCTTCTCACTTTTGTCTCTTCTATCCACCTTTCTTTCACTGTGAGCTTACAAAGTCAAATCCAGTTTTGTCCATTAAACCCTTAAATCCGGACTCTTCAAAGATATCACCTAGTTTAATTCCTCCCCAGAGAGTTAGAGCCTAAGAGAGAGTCCCCCAGCTCCCTTCCCTGGAGTCCAGCAGCAAAGAATGAGTCAGAATAATGATGAGGTTGTCTCTCTGGCACTAACCTGGACCCATTTTAAATAGCTCATCTGAATGTTAACGCACACTTGAGACAAGAGTGCAGCTTCTATTCCTCTCAAATTGATTCATTTTGCATTGAGCCTGATGCAATTGACTCAGTATAAAAATGTCTTTGGCAATTAGGGGAACAAAGGGGCAAAGCTGGCAGACTACAGGGATGACAAAAGAAGCGAGGTGACATGGACATTGGGGCTGGAATTAAATTTCGTTTTGAATCAGATGTTTCTGAGGAATGGTGATGGCAAACAAGAAAGTTCGTCTTACCCCAGGAGAGAAACTTGAGGATTCTCCCTTGGGAAGAAAAGATGCCAGTTGTCTAAGAAATGACAACTTGAGAGATGCTTAGCAGCTCCTATGGCCCCTCATGGTGTCAACTGTAGTGTTGGCTACAGCTCTGGGGCCAGGGTGCCGCTAATAGCACAGCGAGCTGAGCTTGGACTACCTCAGTTGGGTGAGGTTCATGGTTAAGATGCCCTCTGAACGAAGAACAGAGTTCTGGAAAATGAGCTATAGAAAAACTCAGATCTTTGCAGGGGGTGGGGGAGGCAAGATATGGAAGCAATCCTCAAAGGGATGAGAAAGCGTCTTAGTAGAAGTGGGCTTGCTCTATGCGACGCCAGTGGATCAAACAAAAGAGCAATAAAATAGTAGAAGAACAGAGGGAATGAATTAGATACTGACATTATCCTGGGGGCTGTATATACATTGTTAGAGTACTCATTTATAGAAAAAAATTGAACTGTTAAATGCAACTGTATGCCTTAGTACTGTGAATATGGTAAATGGTCAGGATGTGCTGGCTGCCATCGTTCATGGTGATCTTGCAAGGTATTACCACTGCTGTATGGAGACACACTGGAGGCTGAAAGCTTTAGGGGTCCTGAATGACTTTCTAAAGTATCATAGCCAAGGGACCACTATCGAGCTTCTCCAAGGAGCCACAGCTGATCCGCAGAGGGGCAATCTGTTTTGCAACACGACTGGCAGCCTGCTGACTAGGGCAAGGTAAAGACGATCTTTGACGAGCACACTACTGGCTGAAGCCAGGCAAGTCAGAGCTGAACTCCGGAGAAGGATCTTCCACGGACTCTTTCCGTGGAAAGAGGGGGAATTCAATTACTTTCCTTCATGCCTCAAGATGCCTCAGATGAACGACTTCACAAGTTCTACAGTGCCATGAGCTCAGATGGAGACACAAGGGACTGTGAGATTGGAGAAGCCACCACAGGATTGGGAACCAGGGGTCGTGGATATGCAGTACGGGGACTTTATTTCCATCCGAACTCTGGCTTTGCCAAACACTGAGTTTCCTGCCTCATGTGCTGTAGATAGTTGCTGTAATCTGTCCAACCCCCCAGAGAGCATCCGTAAGCCGGACAAGGTGAAAGACAGTGGAACAAGGAAGAAGAGGGAGAAGTAAGGACTTTTTTTTTTCTTTTCTTCTCTTTCTCTCTTTTTGACATGGAAATAATCCAAGTCTCTGAAGAGGATGATGAGGTAGATAAGAGAGTCCCCGGGGGAGGTGAGTAAGTCAGTTCAATACAGGGGACTCACTGTGAGGTACATAGGTAAACATTTAATAGAATACTGATTGCAATTTCATGCAGTCAGGGAGGAATTTTAGTCCTGGGAGAGAAAAGCAAAATAATGAAGGGAATATTTAAGGAGCAGTTGGAGCGAAGGTAATTGGAATTCAGTTTAGCTTGTCTGAAAAAAATAAAACACTCAACAGGAGTTGGTGTGGTTAAGTGGTTGTATAAAGACTAGTCAAGTCAGGAATGGGAAACAGGGTGAAGGAGGGGGAGGGGTAATACCAAGTAGATGTCTCGAATGGGAGAGTTAGAAATACAGAGGAAATAACCCAGAGAAAGGGGAGGTAGAAGCCAGCACAGTATAGGCTATCAGAGTACATCCTAGGGATGTTAAGGGCCCATTTCCACAGCTCCCACAGGCCAGCATTGACTAGCCAGTGTGGGAGAGCCAAGGCTAGGGGCAGAGGTGATGCCTGAGGGCAGTCACTGTATCCATGATGGTGACCACAGTATCTTGTTTCTGAGACAGAAGGAAGGGAGCTGTTATGGAGACTAGAGATGGAATTTTGGTACATTTTAGTTTCCTTAAAACCATGTTTCTATTCTCCAAGAGTTTCTGGTCCAATTAACTTAGGAATTTGTTGATTTAATAAGCATTTTTTGAACACACACTGTGCTGAGCAGCGTGCTAGAGGTATGAAGAGAACTAACGACCATCCTCTTCTGAAGGAGCCTAATTGATAAGAATAAACATGGCCCAGCGCTGTGAGAACGCTAATGGAGATGTGAAATAGCCGGGAAACATTCCCATAAAGGAAAATAAAATCAACTCCGCAAACACGGGTCTGAGGTCTCTAGAAGGGCTGAAACATGGCTTCTTGAAGCAGGAGGATTGCTCTGATCAAGGAGGGCTGAAGCTTTTGCTTTATGAGGACAACTAGAGTGGTTAGAGCTGAATGAACAGAGTCCAGAGAAACAGGCTGAGCCGGGCTGGGGAGCTGGGAAACCAGACCAAGGCTTTGGGAGCTGTGCTGAAGGGAAGTTCAGATATGATTCTGCGCTGGCAGGCGTTCTCTGAGTGGCTGGACACAGATGAACAGGCTGCAAAAGGCCCCTGCTCTGCTACCCCCTTCTCCACCTGGTCACTAGGAATCAACTAGCTGGGCATGAGAGTCTGTGCTTGTCATCCCAGCACAGCAGAGGTAGAGACAGTCTGATTCCTAGGGTTCACTGGCTGGAAAGCCTGGCCCAATGGGTTAGCTACATGTCATAATGTGAGAAGATGCTATTTTAAAAACAGCAATAACAACAACATCACCACCATCATCATCATCAACAACAACAACAACAACAAAAGTCGAGGTGGATGGTTCCTGAAGAGAAATATCTGAGTTGACTTTTGGCCTCCAGATGCATGTGCACATATATAACTACCTGCACACACAAATGTGGGGATGGAGTGGGGAGAGGGGATGGGAAGAATGCATTCCACTTCCCCTAGGCGTAAGTCTATTATGGTCTAGGCATCTGAACTGTGGGGCAGGAAGACCCAGGTCTTTGTCAGCTCCTAACTCTGGGAGGACTGTAGTGACTCTCATGCCTGGACCCCAACCTAATCTCAGGAATCTGTGACCTTCCCTAAGTGCCTTCCCCTCTCTTACCAACCAAAAAACCAACAAACAACAACAAAAAACAAGCCTTACCCACTGACATACGGAGACAATCCATAATTTGAAAGCTGTAGGGATGCTCATTCATCGAGCATAGGGATGTAAAATTCTCTCAGGAGTAAACACTGCACCAAATCTGTTTGCAGACTTCGTGAAGCCTTTTAAATTTGAAATCCCATGGTGGCTACAGCTTTTAACTAAGGCTCTGAACCATAAGAGAACGCATTTCTGCCAAAGCCCAGAGTTTAGTGAGGCGTGTATGCACAGTGCTATAAACAAAACAGAAGGGGAAGAGGAGCGCCCAGGAGCAGGCCAGGCAGTAAGAAACAAAGAGATTTGCTTTGAGGCTAGGAATGAATGGTAAGCCCAGCCGGGCTACCATGTGGGCTACAGAGCTTTTGTTTTAACCCTGGAGCCATCACTTCCAGGTGTCTAGACAGTTTGTTTCAGATTTTAAAAAATCTGCCATCCCAGCCTGTGTCCTCACCACAGGCAGATTGGGCATCTGAAAGGCGAGGGGAACTACCCCAGTGGGACCTTCAGGAGACAAGAGAGCAGGGACCTGGTTCCTTAGATGGACCATGCAGTAGGGATCATGCCTGTCAGTTCGTGTTCCTCTATCTGCTGGCTCTCTAAAATCAGTCTTTTGTGAGACAACTCTCTTGACTTTCGCCCTTTGTTTTCAAGAGGAAGGATTGCATGTTTGCCATAGGTAATATGCAGGTGGGATTCCTTAAGCATAAATAATTGATTGATAATGGCTTATTGTTAGTTATTGGCTAGGGTTGTGCAAAGGGAACACATAGGGCTGTGACTAGGAGCATAAACTGTGGCATTGGATGGTGTGGGCTCAGTGCAATCTTCATACCTGCTGTGTGATGCTGGAGAGATCTCTCAGCATCTTCCCTGGAAGAGGCTTAGGGTCTGATGCTGGAGAATGGACAATGAGTTAGGGTTAGAAAGTTCCCACTGTTTTTCTGTATGCAAACTAAGGAGAAAAAAAGGATGGAAGAGGGCTGTCCCCTCAGCTACAGGTCTTGGTTCACTCCAGTTGGTAACTTTGTCCTTGCCGGATCCTTTATGTGTAATAAGTTTAGATGCCAACAGGTTATCATATTGAGGTCAGGTCAGTAACTAGATGTGAGGATCCCAAGGCTGCATGGTGTAATTATTATTCAGTGCCATTTGGGAATACTACAAGGCCTTTTCAGCCATAAGATATTTTACTAAGCATTGAAAGATGAATAAGATTCTCTGGTGAGATGGGGTAGAGGGTCATCAAGCTACAAAAAAAATAATTCACTTTCCCTATTCCTGCTAAAAGGGAAAGGGAAGGACAATGGAAAAAGTCTGGGATCTGAGCTGACCTCAACAAAGAGAGCGGCATCTACCATGAGATCTATCTGCATTATGGTGAAACATTTTTGCATCTGTGCATCCAGAGTCCTCACAGGAAAAGGGGACAGCAGCAGAGAGGTGGTGAGGACAGCCCCAAGGGTGGTCCTCTGGGCTTCTGTCCCAGGCCATTTGCTCTAAGTGCAGGCTGGGTGATGTGGGTCCAGAGAATAGACTTTGCGTCTTGACATAGCCTTTGTGAGCAGCAAATGACTGTGTTATCACACAAGCCCATGACAGAATAAGAACTCCAAGAGACTGAGCCGGGACTAGGTAGGAGGATGTCACAGTCCCAGCTCATCACCTCCTTCCCTAGGGGGCCTGGCCTCTTGCCCAGCTGTACTCTGTGCTAGATACCTTCATCTCTTTGACATCTGACCAGCCCCCTTCCCCTTTAGAGACAGCTCTTTGGGCTATGTTGCCTAGTGACTACCAGAACTCCAGGATCTATGGGAAGCAATCATCGTAATCATCTCCACACAGAACTGAGGTATCTGCCTAGAAACTGCAAGAGCCACCAGTGTCCCAGTGATGCTAGAGGCTGAGGAAAATCATAAACCACTGATGTCAGAGAAGATGAATGAATGAGAGAAGTTTTTTTTGTCCCCAATGGGCTATCACTTAAATTCCTCTATTTATTCTAATATCTCTGTCCCTGCTGGGACATGGTGAGTTTCAGTAAACACTTCTGAGGTGAAATGTGATTCTTTCAATCCATTTTGGCTTCTCTTGGTATACAACGTCTATTTATCATTATGGGATTTGCCAAGATGCCATTCTGACAGGCCAAGGGTTACAGGTATTCATGATTCTCTCATCCTTCTGGGGTTCAATCCATCAAATATCCAGGGCAGAGTAGGAAGACAAGAGCAGCTAGCTCAAAAGGCCCCACTACAAGCCTCCGGCTGTCAAACCACGAAGGTCAAAGCTGGCAGAAGCTGATGGTCTTTTCATTTATTATATTATTATTTTTTTTGACGCCTGTCAATGAAAGCAATCGTGAGTAAAAGTTCTACCTGCCAGGAAAGGAATTGTCCTTTGTACTTAGTGGCAACCTTCACAGTTGAGGTGCACTCTGACAGCTGCTTCCTGAGTCCCGGGGTGGAATACATATCTATTCTAAGGTGGAGGTAGAGGGGCGGGGAGACAGGGATTTCCATCTTCCCGTTGACTGAACAGTCTTCTGTCGTCTTTGGCTGAGCCTCCACATTAACTTTAGATCCAGAGTACAGATTTGAAAAGTGATGCCTTGTGGTGCTATGTTTAAATCGATCTACTCGGCTATCATGGAATGCCGACTGTGTGCTACACATTAGTCTGAATGCCTACTATGTGCTATACACTAGTCCGAATGACTACTATGTGCTACACACAAGTTTGAGTACCTACTATGTGCTATACACGAGTCCGAATGGCTACTGTGCACTACACACTAGGCCAAATGCCTTGAGGAGTTAAAGACAGACAAGCCAAGGTTTCCACTCTCACGGCTGTGGCTCAGCACTAGATGAGTTTCCGAGAGAAGAAGAGCTTCTGCTAATGGATGAGAACAGTTCTCCCTTTCCTCAGGGCTAGGCACGAGGCCAGGACGGAACTGCAAGGTCCTCTGGGGAGATGACAAAAGGAAATGAACCCAGCAAACTGTGTTCCCCGGCGCTGTCCGTGACTACAGACAGATCCCAGAGTTCTCTGAGTTCTGCTTACTCATCGAGAAAATGATAATATGTGATGATGAAGATTCAAGTGAAGATGAAATGGGTGAGGGGATGCAGATGGACCTGGTAAACTAAATAGGCACAGTACAGGCGATTCTCACCAGAGCTATTAACTGGTGAGTCGCTGCCTCCAAAGAAGAAAATAGGGGGCTGTGTAGCCAAGGTCCAGGTGAGAGTCAGCACATGAAATTCTGATGTATGAAAAGGATGCATGGATGGATAAGCATATAGATGGATGTTATGGGATATTTTGATACTCATGCTGCCCAATAAAGTTATACTTCGAATCAAGGGGACAGAGCCAGTGACTAGCCACCCAGAATTGACCATAGAGAAGTCAGCCTTTTGGATGAAGAAGCTACATAGGAAAGAAAGGGCATGGACTAGAATTTGAGCTTCCTCTGGTTTCTGCAATGAGGGAAGAGATGTGTCTCTTGTGGTGTCTTTGGCCAAAAAGCAAGGTCAACTAGTTGCTACTCGGCCTCTCTGAGCTGGCAGGTTTTCATCCTAGCCTTTGACTTCTGAGTCTTATTGATAAATAGACTGATAGAGACTTAATTTAAACCTCTGTGTGGTGGCCGCAGTGGAATCGGGGCTGCAGGACCAAAAGCTGGCCAGGCTGAGGACTCAGTGGCCACCTGGGTGCTGACTGAGGAGCTGTGGGGTGGCAGATGATAACTGGAATGTCAGTAGATTCATATGCAGCCTCTAAGCCAACAGAAAAACATCAGATGGGTATATGGAGAGAAAGAGAAATAATGCACACATATGCTTAGATAATAGATGTATAGATGTTCAGTAGAGATGCATTCATCATGATGACTAACTTAGATGGCTAGATAAAGACATGGGTGGAGAAGAGATGGTCTCTGACTCCAACAGCTCTGGACTCTCTGATCTTCACTGTCTTCTCAGTTTCTTAGCGTCCTTGAGAAGCCTTTTGGAAGTATTTGTGAGTATAGCTGCCGATAAAGGTAAGTCACATACACAACTCAAGTACATTCCTGCTGTCCCAGCTTGAGGACTGCATGCTCTAGGTTGGGCTCCAGTTGGAGAGTGTCATCTTTCAAGGGTCTACCTATGGGTGGAAGAGCAAGGACCACTCACCTTACATCAGTCCCTCACTCATTTCCCATTCGTTTCTTTTCTCCTTAATGCTTAGTCAAGTGGTTATGTAAAGCTACCAGCTTATGTGAAAAGGCAGTTAAGCCAGGATGATAGCTATGAATCTTAAATTTTGATGTGTAGTGGAGTCCCCAGTGAGTTTTCTAAAAATCCACATGTTCATGCCCCCCTCAGAGGTGAATATAATCATATCAGTGGTTGAGGACTCAGTTATGTTCTATGAGGTTTGGAAAAGGCGTGGCTCTGATTTCTGTCATAAGATTTTCAGATCTACCATGTTGGAGGGTAGACTAGTTCCTAAAGAGAAGTTCAACATTTTAAAAGTCGCCTCAATACTGTTACCCAAAATTGGGAGAAATACAGTCAATCCAGGCACAGTGAGCTGGACTCCAGCACATTGAGCCCAGTTAGTCACACACAGGAAAATGAATTCCTATCTTGGCTCTGATTGTGTTTATGTCCCATAACCATGGTGACCTAGAGGAGGAGCAGCCCTGGACCAGTTAGAGGAGGTGGGAGAAGGGTTTAGCGTAGTTCCCACACCTTGTCTAGTTTGAGCTTTACAATGAGCCAGGAGCTAGAGTCATTATTGTCATCTTATTAAGAAACTCAGGTTTCCTAAAGCTCTCTGTTGTGGGTGGACAGCAAGGTCCAAGAGCCCTTCGGTTCTGTGTCCCATAACCATCTCCTCTCAGAGAACTCAGACGTCATGATTGTTTCTCAGCTAAAACATCCAGGAAATATGCCGCTGATGAACCAGAGTGTGAGTGTTAAGACTTTTAAAAATTATCTTTAAAGCCTTTGAATGGAGCTCCCTTTTTAGTGTAAATCACCCAGACATTAAAGCCCTTATTGTATATTTATTAGTGTGTTATTCAGACCAAGGAGAAAGAGAGGGAAGCTGACACCGAGAATGACTTTGAAAGTAAGAAAAATCTGGGCCTCAAATTAAATCATTGTGACACTGCCACTCCAGGGCATCAATTTCAATAAATGATCACCTTTTTTATTATTATTATTCCTGATCCCATTTATCATGCAGGCAGGATTTGAGGAGAACTCTGGCAGGATGCTGACTGCTATAGGCTCTGATTTCTCTGCTGTGGCCAAGCCTGCCACAGTGCCCTGGGAAGCCTGAAGTCAGACCCAGCACAACTCTGCAAAAGCAATCAATTTCTTTCGGAAGTGAAAGCCCTGCGGCATTTTTCCACTTGCGTGCTTCCCTGGGACCATCATCCCTCACTTAGTCCTGTGAGACCATCCTGTCCTATCAACTTCCGAGAAAAGCCAAGGTTCTGTGCGCGGGAGAGGGAAGGTCCCCATAGAAAGGTAGGACAGTCACTAGGATGGATCAATGGCAGAGAGGTGGAGAGAACTGTGGACCCAGAGCTGGGCAGCATCTGCAGACAGGGGTCAATGGTATAGAATGGTTGTTGCCTGGTAGCTGAGTATCCCCGTGATGTCCTCCAGAGGAGGTGAAATACCCAAGATGGAAGAGCTGTGGTTATTCACATCGAAAACCCCAGAAAGGAGCAGGACCAAGACCACGCCTCCAATGCCAGTCTCTTTCTGGGTCACAGTACTCTGGCCCATCTCCCTGGTAGTATTGTGAATACTCTTTAAAACTGGGATTGTGGGTCAGAACCGATTTGCCTATGTAAAAGTGCAAATGTATGCCCAACCTGGACATACACTTGAGCGGGTCTCTGCAGATTTTCATTTGAGGGAAATGAATCTGGGCATTTCCGACCACACCTATTCGGACAGGAGGATGATGGGAAAGGGCATGGGAGAGCTCTTGGGGACCTGAATGGTGAGTCCTGGCTCTGCTCTAAGTGTGCAGTTTGATCTCTGATATTGTACCATGTTTGTAGGCTTCAACTTCCCCACGCAGAAACTGATGGAGGCTCTGGACTTTAGTCCCATCTGGGACTAGGGCTGATGTCTCTAGAAAGGTGAGGGTTTACAGAGAGGAGCATCTCAGTGTCCTCCCACCCTCTGCAATAGGCATGTTGGCATTGACAGGCTCCTAACAGCTCTGCTGGGCTCAGACCTCACTATCAACATGCCCTTTGGATGTAAGTCTTTCAAGTATTAGCAATTCAAGCAATTGGCAACTCTTATGCCCTTGGGGACCAATTGTTCCCTTCACACACTGTGGAGTTCTGGTCACACATAATAAAATCCCCGGATAGTCATGGCTGCAGGAGAAATCTATGTGCTTAGAGAGGCAGGGAGACTTGAGATGGATATCTGGGAAAGAGCCCAGGAAATTCTCTCCTACAGCCTCAAGCACCACAAGCCCTTAAGCCTATGTTCCAGAACCCAGGAGGGCACTAGCTATGCACAGCCAATTGCTGCAGGATTGATCCTGTTAAAACACATCACTAAGGCGGCATGGTACAGCAGGCAGCTCACTGTGCAGAGGCATAATCTGGCTAAACTTCTTCCTGTCTCTACAACATAACTGTTATGATTTGACTTGTTCTCATTAATGGGCTGGATGGTCCTTGAAAGTCAAGGCCATGTGTTCTTTGGCTCTGTCATCTTTGGCACATCTTACAGGCAGGGACCTCCTTCCACTGTTGGAAAACAACTGCTTGTGTGGAGAAGGATCTAGCATTATTAAGCATCTCCTACAATTGGGCACAATGTGAGCCGTTTGCCTCATGTCGTCTCAGAACTCGCCACATTAACTAGGTCTTACCATGTTCATTCAATTCACACGGACTTGCTGATGACTCATTTTTAGCTTTGATGCACTCTGTATATCGGTGGCCAGCCAGACATGGGGCTGTTTGGACAGCCCTGGTTCTCTGGTTCCTCGTTTCTGTAGTCATTCTGGCTGGGTGGTGAGCAGACTGGGTCTGCATCTCTCTGTCGCTCAGGAGACCCCTTCTAAAGCCAGGCAGTCTTGGCAGACTCTGCTGCTCACGCCCTAACACACTCTACTGTGCAGGTGACCAGAAAGTGAGCCATCGCTGTGAGGCCCCAGCTGCCCTTCTCTGCCTCCAAGGGCTTCTAGGCAGGCTACTGTTCCCTGAGCCGCCACCTTGGAAGCAGGACTCAGGGTCTGGTGGGGACTTGTCATTCCTTAGCCTGTTCTTCTGAGTCAGGCTCTCCCCCAGTTGACTACCACCCTCGTAGCTGCAAACATTGAATATTGCTTTCCAATGACTGGTCTACAAATTACTATTGCCTATTATGAGAGGGAGCCAGCTCCACTTGTCATCATCACAGTGAGCATCACATAGTTGTCACTTGTCCCCCCTTGCTCTTCGGGGTGCTATGCTACCGTGGAAGTGAACTTTCAGTGATAGAAGCCATTGGTTTCTCCCGACAGGACCTCATAAGCAGAGACCAGATTAATCTCTATCAGAACAGACCATATTAGGATATTAAGCATACCCAGCCCACCCCAGACTTGTATTACATGCCATATACAGAATGTCCCCATCCTTGAAGAGGACCCAGAACAGCACACGGTCAGCAGCAGACTTCCCCACAGACAAGGAAACAAAGGCTTGAGAGGACTTGGGATTTGCCTGAAGCCAGAAAGCTCTCTCACAGAACACTGACGGTAATGGGGTTGGTCGTGTATATTCTTTGTACCTCTGTGGTCTTAACAAATGTCAGTCACACGAAGCTGAGAGAACCCTGATCTAACTTACAAATATCCAGAGCTCTCTGATCTTATTGAAGCTGCTCGGTGAATAGCAAGATGGGATTTTTTAATTCAGGACTTCTCATTCAGCACAGCTCCTGAACTGGGATTTTCCTGCTGAACTACCGCGACCCGACTGAGCTCTTAGAGCAATGGATGAAAACGCTCACAAGTTTGGCTGCTGAGTGGGTTCAGAACACCCCCAAACTGCCCAGCCTTTGACTTCAGACAGGTTAATTGGCCTTGCTGGATATCTTCATCTGCAATAAGGGATATGAGAGCAATAATGTATTTCATTGTGCTTTTATTAGTACTAAGCAAGAAAACACATGTAAGGGGTACGGCAGTGACTGGCCAGTACATCTGGGAAATATTAAATTTTAGCCATAGCTGTGTTACTACTCAAGGGTACAAAGTAGGCTTTATGTGTCATTGCAAGCCATGACCAATCACAGTGACTGACACACTGACATGTGTGCAGGATTGCAGACACTCAACTTGACAAAATAAATCTTGTGATGTGACAGGAGGCAAGTTCCCTCCTTTCTGGGCCTTAGTTACTACATCTATAAATTGAAAAGTTTGAACAAGGCCAACCTCAATTCTCCTGGCTCTACAGTGCTCCATAGAACTGACTGGTTAACAGTGTGAATGTTTTTGCTTAGAGAAAACACCTAGAAAAACACCCGGGGATATTTTGGATTGGCACATTGGGGAGGGGCTGCTAATGTCTTGATGTCACCCAGTTGCTTTGGGACAATGATCTTGTACCCTATAAAAATTTATCAGTTGTATTGCTTTAATAAAATGCTGATTGGCCAATAGCTAGGCAGAAAGTATAGGCAGGGTGACCAGGCAGGAAGTAGAGGCAGGGCAAGGAGAAGAGGAGAATTCTGGGAAGAGGAAAGATCAGTCTGCAGTTGTAATCCAGACACAGAGGAACCAAGATGAGAATGCCTCACTGATAAAAGGTACCAAGCCATGTGGCTAACACAGACAACAATTATGGGTTAATGCAGGATGTAAAAGTTAATAAGAAGCCTGAGATAATAGGCCAACCAGTTTATAATTAACATAGACCTCTGTGTGTTTCTTTGGGACTGAATGGCTGCCGGACCAGGTGGGACAGAAACCCATGTCAACATCTACTTTAGTAGAGGCCAGAGAGAAAATGCATAGGACAGCCTCACCTAACAAAAAGAATCATTCTGCCCCAAATGTCAGTAATAGGAAGCTACGAGACCTTGATCTGACTTACAAATACCCAGAGCTCTCTGATTTGCTGGACAATGGCCTTGTGTTTGTGCCCAGCAGAACAGGACTCCTCGATGCAGTAGAATGGGCTATTGATTGTCCCTTGTGCTGACACGTCATGCTCTCAACTATCATCATATTGATCGAATTGGAAGCAAGAAGTTGGCCCAAGGCATCTTTAATTTAAAGTTGGAATTATTCCTGTACATCACAGAAGCCCACAATGGCTCTGCCAAAGGTGGGGAGGACATTCCTCTACCTAAGACTCTAGAGCCTGGGACAGAGACAAAGTCTCTATAGATGTGGTGTCCACATCACCAGATCTGTCTCAGCATAACTCTTAGTTCCCTGTCCTGTCTCAGTTCACATCCTGCAGAGGCAGCTCAGCCTCTCTGGGGATCAGGAAGAGGGCACACTGGACAGTGGAGTGGCTATTGCAACCTTAAGTAAGTTCATGGCCCATGTACACGGCAGGGTGGTGGTTTCCTTGGTCTCATCAGCAGCGAAGGGAAGGATGCCCCTGAAGGTACTAACATCACATGATTCCAGGTTTGTTTGTCTTGAGGAACTAGAACAGTGACTCTCAACCTGTGAGTCATGACATCAGATATCCTGCATATCAGATATTTACATCATGATTCATAGCAGTAGCAAAATTATGGTTATAAAATAGCAGTGCCATGACTTTATGGTTGGTGTCACCACAATGTGAGGAAATGTATAAAAGGGTTACAGCGTTAGCAAGGTCGAGAAGCACTAAGCCAGAGGCTTAAAAACACATGCACTTTGAGAGGTTCTGTTCCCTCATTTCTCTTTCTCAGTCCTCCTCATCCCCGATTCTCCACTCCAACACTCAGTTTTACTGGAAAGAACACAAATGAGGGGTGGGTGTGGTATCCAGTTCAGATAATGCCACTTTCATTTCTTCTATGTGTGTATCTGCATATCTACACATACAGACACATGCTTAGATACAGATACAGGCTTCCAGCTGTTCAATAGGGATTCACATGGCTGCGGCGAACACAGAAGGATGCTGAAGCGAAGATTTTTGGGGGAAGTCATTAGTGAGACGCATTGCCTTCCTGACTCTAAGCCACAAGGATTATGGCACAGCCACATGGGAGGTGTTAACATCCCCTCACACTCATTGGTATTGTAGGCTTGTCTCTCAGGGTGATCTCTAACTCCAGCCACCCAGACATCAGCGATTCTCTGCCTCAATCCACAGAACCCTAGGGATTCACTGCTTGAAGGCTCAGCAGCTCCAAGCAGCACTCTCTAGTCTCTACCAGGCTGCCTGACGAGGGAACGCTGGAAATGGTAAGTCAAAATAATCCACCCATGAAGCAGGCTTGTTCTGAGGCTACTACTGGCCCTGCCTACCAATGGATGGGAAGCCCTGTCTTTTGGGCTTTCCATTGGAAAAGAACATCAGGCCATAAAAAAAGCTTTAGTTCCTGAGATCTGCTTGTCTAAAACAACAGGCAGCACAGGAACCTGACACTCCTTATGTTTAGTGATCAGACTAAAGCAAGAGACCCAAAGAGGCATTTCGGTCCAAAAGGATGGATGTGAGTCTTGCTATGCAGTTAATACTCTTACTGGTACTGGATGTCATTCCTCAATGAATACTATGTGTCATGAACATATATCCCTTCCAGACCTTCTATCTAAGTCTTCATAAACCCCTACCCCAGCATCCTCCCTTTCTCTCCAGTGAATCCAGTCCAGTTGGTACTGCCTATTTGCATATATGTGTGGGGCCATCCACTGCAACATGGGGAACCCACCAGCAGCCATACCCCCAGTGAAAAGTGAATTCTTCCCCTAATAATCATCAGTTGTCAATAACTCCTCACACAGGGCTCAGGGCTCAGGGCTCAGGGCTCAGGGCTCAGGGCTCAGGGCTCAGGGCCCATCTCCTATGCATGCTGGAATTTTAACGGGTCTGATCTTGTGCTGGGGACCACTGCTCCTGTGAGTTCAAGTCTGCAGCATTCTTGTCATGTCCAGAGAAAGAACAAATAAAACTCAGGAATACAAACAAAATAATACAACATTTCATTCCTGTTGTGGTTGCTGTGGTATGGAGTTCTTCCATATACAACTGAATACAGACAGATCCTTAGCACGGGATGAGGAACAGACTTCACAGAAAGCCCCCAGGAAATCTTGTTGCCCAATTGGGAAAGCAGTAGTCGTAATCAAGATTCCACCTATGCACACCGCAAGGACAGGGGATGGGTGATGGGTATTTGTCAAGAGAGACTCTCCTCAAAAGAGGTTTTCTTGGGAGGAAACCAAATCCTTGCATAGTTATTAAATCAGAATTTTTAAAAACTATAATCATTACCAAGAAGGATCATCACCCTTGCTCATTGGAAAGTCATCAAACATGTGATCACTCAGAGTTGAGGCCTTGGCATGCTATTTATAAAATTATGAAAGGAGTAGAGACGCAAAAGCAGGCAGTTTGGTCCAAGTCGCTTTCCCATGTCATTCCTTGTAGAGGCACGATGGACCACTGAGCGAGCAAGTCACACTTCCAGGAAGTTTAGCAACCTTCCATGTTGTCGGCCTTGGGTGACTTCAGGGTAGGCCACGTCTGGAAGGTTCTAGAACAAAGCTCTCTTCTAATCTCTGTTGGGTTAACACTAGGGTGTGTCCTAGGCTACTCCTATTTTCAGGCTGCATAATCTCATAGGATCTGCTTGGGTGGCTACACTATTTTGTCTTTTTCCCTTCCTTGCCCACGTTCTGCTGATAAAACCCATTTTTCTGGCATATGAAATTGATTTCATGGCAGCTGTTTAACATTCTCTATAGCTGTTTGCTCCTTGGCTCCATCTGGACCTCAGGACATGAATAGCTTTAACGTTCACACATTTAATGCCCAGTCTGACAGCTGGTCCTCTGGCCTTTGGAAGGACCACTAGCCAGGGCAGTCTGGGGGACCCACAGATCAAGGCCCGAGGCACCACCTGGGGATATTAGCAGTAATGGTTCAATCTGGACCTACCCATTAAAGGACAATTGTGAGTCTTAAGTAGATGTTAGAGTCTGGAAATGTGCATTCCAAAGCCAAATAACCTTCTCAAAATAATCGATTGGAACCTTGGGAAAGACTTACCCATGTTTCCCTGGAGTAGGCACCAGGAGAATCTCTCTTCCAGCTTCATTGTGGGGCAGTAGCTGGGCAATGTATCTCCCGGAGGGTTGGAGATGTCTGTGCACTGAGACAGCCAGTGTGCAGTGCTCGCTGCTGCTCCTCATCCAGGGGCTCAGAATGGTGTGCTTGGAGTCTGCAGAGGTGTTCAGCAGAAGGAAGGAGCCTGGGAAGAGGAAAGAGAGCAAATCTGAAGATGTGTCCAATCAGGAGGGCAAGAAGCAGTTTCGCGGAAGGGTACCGCTTTATTTGTACATCCACATCCAGTCCAGTCGGTCCTGGAGGAGGTGGATGGCAACCGAGGACATGACCTTGACGATCGTTCAGGACAAAGTTCTACCCTTTGGTGGTTTGGATGAGAATGGCCCCCATAGGGTCATAGATTTGAATGCTTGGTCACCAGGGAGTGGCACTGTTTGAAAAGGATTAGGAGGTGTGGTCTTGGAGGATGTGTGTCACTGGAGATGGGCTTTACGGTTTTTGAAAGGCCGGGACAGGTCCAGTGATTCTCTCTTCCTGCTGCCTATGGATCTGGATGTAGAATTCTAACCAGCACCTTGTCTGCCTAAATGTTGCCATGCTCCCCACCATGATGACAATGGACTAAACTTCGGAAACTGTACAGAAGCCCAGAGAAATGCTTTCTTTTTAAAGAGTTGCAATGGTCATGATGTCTCTTCACAGCAACATAACACTAAGACATAGCTTAACATCCCCTACTTAACTGGTTCTATGCTCCTATGCCCTTAAGCCTTGGAGTGGTTTTGTTAGTTTGCTTTTTATTTTAACAAAACAGGAAAAAAGCCTCTTTTTCAAAGGAATACTCTTTCTGCTTAGTAGCTGAGTGATTTGAGGCTAAACAATAGCTCTCTTAGCTTTTGGCTTTAGAAGGTTTGAGAAGGTTTAGTTTGAACTCAGTAATCTCGGCAGCTCCATATCAGATCCCAAGTCTCTCAGTCATGTGACTTGGCAACTGGTTCTCACAAAGCAAGACCCAGAAATCCCCATTGATGCCACACATGTGGCAGAGCCTCCTGGGAAGAGCTGGATCCGCGTAGCTCAGGCTAGATGACCTATAAGAAACAGACATTCCTGAGATGGCAGCTCGCATAAAAAGCGTGGCAGCGTTTTATTGTTCCAGGCACTCCCTGCAATGCCTTAGTTTTCACTCGCAGTGCTCCTGCATCGAGCTTTTCCACCAGCAGATGCTGCTCCTTTCGCAGCAGAGAGACTTAGTGCCTCGACCCCTGACTTCCCTTGTGGGAACAAGCTAATGAGGACTCAGCCTTCTCAAAGCGCCTCCGGTACTCGCCAAGGCTTCAATTCATTTTCCAAATGAACTGACGATCTGGGGTGAAGAACGGTGAAGAAGAGAGCATAGAATCCTTACCAGGAGCAACATTTAGAGAAAGATGGCATTGCTCCAAGAATAGGAAATTTGCAACATGGTAAAAGTAGGTAGCGGTAGGTAACTTAAAGTTCAAGAGAGGATGAAGTGAGAGCAAGGAGGCTTCTGAACCATTTGGAGGACGTGGGGTCAGAGCTAGAATCTGCACTCCACATGTGTTAAAACATTTGAACATGGCCTGTGGGTATCTGGAAAACTGCTCCATAACTCTCGCTACATACTCTATATCTAACCCTCGATTTATAGGGGAGGGAGTATGTTCTCGCCATGAGCAAAGAGCACAAGAGAAGAGGTTAGAACTCCTGACCCCGAGCTGGGCATGCCATCTAGTACAACCCTTAGCTTCTAAAGAGAGGTAGACTATTGACCCAGATGGGGTACTAATGGGTCCAAAGTGTTTGAAAGTCAGGATCAGCCGCCAGGCCTCCAGAATCCCAAGCAGTGCTCTCTCCCTGACATAGTGTCCTTTGCCTAAAATGTGGCCAGGGAAGCTTTGTCTGGGTGTATAGGTCAGGCACCCAAGGGGTCACTTAGGGAAAGGAGGAGCAGGTGAGCACAAGGCCAGCTCCCTTCCTGACTCACTTTGTTCTGCCTCCAGATTCCTCTCAGTGGCTAATTACTTTGAGTCACCATCTAATCCCAGGCTCTCCCCTGGGGACACTGGCAGGAACAGGACAGCATCTTGAGGAAGGCCAATCCTGGCACCGATAAAGAGCTCTGTGGGAGAAGAGTCCTCAGGAGTAGAGGTTAACAAGCTATAACACACAGACTACAATGGACCAAGCACTCTGGGAGTCCATGAAGGAGCCTGTAGGTCCAGGTAGGGAAACCCATAAACAAAACGATCTTGACCTCAGAGGCTGGAGAGGTGCTTAGCAGTTAGGAACATGTGTTGCTTTCCCATAGGACCCAGATTCTATTCCCAGCATCCACACTACTGGTCATAGTTGTCAATTGTTGGTTTTTGACTCTTTGGGGACTCACCACCCGGCTCCCAAATAAATGCACAGAGGCTTATTCTTACATATGAATGTATGGCCATAGCTTGGCTTGTTTCTAACCAGTTTTCCTAACTTAAATTATCCTGTTTCTCTTTAACTACATTTTGCCTCTGGGCTTTTTAACCTTTCTTTATACAGCTTTCTTTCCATCTTACTTCGTGGTGACTGGGTGGCTGGTCCCTGGTGTACGCTCCTCCATTTCTCACTCCTAGCTCTCTTTCCTAGATTTCTTCTCCTATTTACTCTCTCTGCTCACCAGCCCTTCCTATCCTTTCTCCTGCCTCGCTACTGACCATTCAGGTCTTTATTAGACCAATCAGGTGTGTTAGACAGGCAAAGTAACACAGCCTCACAGAGTTAAACAAATGCAACATGAAAGAATGCAGCACATCTTTGCATCATTAAACAAATATTGCATAGTATAAGAAGATTAACACAACGTAATATTCCACAACAGTCAGTAACTCCAGTACCAGGGAATCTGACACCCTCTTCTGACCTCTGATGGCACCAGGCATGCACATGTATATACATACATATATACATACATGCAGGTAAAACCCCATACACAGAAAATGAGTCAATAGTTTTTTTAAAAAATTAAGACCATATATCTTTTTTAAAAGTGTATTTTATTTTTAAACTGTGTGTGTGAGAGAGAAGGGGTAGGAAGAAGGGATGGTGGGAGAGGATGGAGGGAAATAGAGAGAAACCAAAAAAGCAAGAAAGCTGGATTGAGAGCACACACTTTTGTACTTTTGTGCAGGTGAGTGCAATGCCCATTGAATCCAGAAGGTGCCAAGGCACTTGGAGCTGGAGTTACAAGCAGTTGTGAGCTGCCCTAATAGGTGCAATAGATGTTCAGAACCGAGTTCTGATCCTTTGCAAAAGCAGTCGGTGTTCTCAACTGCTGAGCCATCTCTCCAGCCCTTGACCCTGTGTCTTAAGGAGAGAAGAAAAAACCGGTAGGATCAGTGTGTG
>NW_004949124.1:3441062-3441631 GCF_000317375.1 Microtus ochrogaster | reverse complement strand
TCTCTCTCTCTCTCTCTCTCCTTTCTCTCTCTCTCTGTATCATTCCTGTTTATTTTGCTCAGAATAGCTCGGAGCTAAGAGAAGTCTCCTAGGGTCCCGTCTAATTAAGAAGGAAAGCCTGGCCACAGACAGGCCTTCACCCAGGATGGCCCTAGGGGAGCGGAGAAGCAGATGAAAGGGCCTGGCCACACAGTGGCTGCCTCCTCGCTTCCTTTAGTGTAGACAGTTGATGGTTTGGTTCTCTCCTTGTTCCTCTCGCTTCAACCAACAAGACATAAACCATGAGCCAGAAACCGAAGGTCATGAACCAAAAAGGTTTATGGTCATGATGTTAGCGGTCAGCCTGGCTGTTGTCAATCCAGGTTCTACTTCTGTATCCTTATAGGCTTTCAAAAAGTGATTTAAAGTCTCTAGGTCTTTAGTGTCCTCAAGTTTAATGTGGATACAATCTACCATATATACACACAAATATATTACATTTTTATTGATTTTTTTTTATTGAGCTCTGCATTTTTCTCTCTTCCCCTCCCTGCCTCTTCCCCTCCCCTTCAACCCTCTCCCATGGTCCC
>NW_004949124.1:3385113-3429407 GCF_000317375.1 Microtus ochrogaster | reverse complement strand
TTTTTCTTCTTTTTCATCCCTGGAATACGGACATAATTCCTGGAGGTGTGCCACCTGTCTACAAGCATGAAGTGACATGGAATAGAAAGCACATATAATAGGAAGGCAACAAGGGCCATGCCACCAACGGCGGTGTTGGTTATTCACACTGGGTCTCAACTGCCTATGCCAGGCATTCAATTTTCTTTTCCCTTTCTAACATTTTATTTCTTCCTATAAGTTAGCACACAAAACAATGGGTTTCAATTTGACATTTCCATATATATGTATGATTGTACCTTGCTTTTATTCTTGCCCTCCACTACTCTCTGAATCTCTCGTTTCTCCCTTTACTTTCTGTTTATATAATATATATCAACTAGATTCTACATATGAGAAAGAATGTGATATTTGTCTTTCTGTCTCATGCTTATTTTACTTAACAAGATGATCTCCAGTTCAATCCAGATTCCTGCAAATAACATAATTCCATTCTTCTTTATGGTTGAATAAATTTAATATACACACACATAAATATATTTATGTAATCACATTCTTATCAGTTCTTCTGTTAATGAATATCTAAGCCAGCTCTGTCCTTTGGCTAGTAAGAATAAAGCAAGCATTTCTATGGTGTGCTGATTTCGGTTCCTCAGGCAGAGGCCCAGAAAAGCTCCAGCTGGAGTGTATGCTAGATTTGTCTTTAGTTTTTTTTGACATCTGATTTCCATGGTGGCTTTACCAGTTTACATTGCCATCAGCAGTGTTGAAAGACTTTAATTTTTCTATATCCTTACCAGAATTTGTTGTTTGCTTCCTTGATTGTGGCTTCTCTGACTAGGGTGAGACAGAATCTCAAAGACCCAACTGGTCCCAATGAAAGTATCCTATTTGTGTCACAGCTGACGCCCAGTATAAGGCTCCCCATCACAAGCTGGCCACTAGCACCCAGTGCAAGGCTAGGATCGGGCTCTTTCCACAGACATTCACTGGGTAGATAAGGAAATGATAAAAGATGGTAATTCATTTATTTTCCCATATCTTATCTAAAATAGAGTCAGACTTCATTTTTCATGTTGGAGAGGATGTTTTCCCTCTTTGAACTGAATGATGGCTATAGAAATATTATTTATTCCACAAAACAAATCAATTTTTGAAATGCCTGGAAGTTTGGGCTCTTAAGTTTAATGTTTTTCAAATTGTAGTTTGTAACCCATTAGTGAGCCATTAAATCAATTTAATGGGTTATGGCCATTATTAAATATGAAGTGGAAGGAGGAGACTAGCCGGAGAAGGAAACAGATGAAATTTAGAAATATTTTTACTGTAAATATCCTTTGGGAAATCATGCTTCTCATTCATCTGCATGTAGATGCACACATACACACGGAAATACACACACAGATACACACATACACAAATATACTATATATCTACACACACATACACATACCTATACACACATACACATACATATACACACACAAAATACACATACACATACACACATACATATACACACACAAAATACACATACACATACACACATACACACATACACATACATATACACACACAAAATACACATACACATACACACATACACATACCTATACACATATAACACACAATACACATACATATACACATATACACACATACACAAATACACATACATACACACACATACACAAATATACTATATATACACATACACATATACACATACCTATACACACATACACAAATATACTATATATACACACACACATACACAAATATACATATATACACACATACACAAATATACTATATATATATATACACACATCACATACCTATACACATATACACAAATACACATGCATATACACACAAATACACATACGTATACACACATACACACATACCCACGTGTCTCATGTTGTTTTATAAATGAATTATACTTTTGAAATAATAAAAGCCAGTCTCAGGATGAGTATCGTTCATTTGTGGAAATGACATTGGTCCAGCTTTGGGCCCTGGGCCACCCCTCATCCTCTGGAAAGGGCATCAATTTGGGTAGCTCTTGAGGTTTAGCAAACTCCCTCCTACAAGCAAACTTAACACAGCAAAGAGAAGTAAATGTTCTCTTTAGATGTTAGCCAAATGGGCAACTGAGTAGCTAAAGCGTGGCTGAAGGAGGTGATGACCAAGGCTGGGAAGGCGGGTCAGGTGGGAAACTGCTTTTTACACAAGGTCAATGACTCCGTTGTCACGCGGGTTCTTGAGGAAGTTAGGCTGTGGTGACTGGCACCTCCAATCCTAGCAAGAGAGACAGCAGAACGATGGAATTTACTCACAGTCTAAGAAAACTGGGAGCTCTAGGCTCCGGGAGATACTGAATCAAAAAGATAAGGCAGGAGGCAATGGAGGAAGACACGGACATCAGTCTCTGTACACAAGCTCACACGTGTGTATGCATGTATGTGTGTACCAGAGCATGTACACGGACACACACAAACTCAGGAACTGAGCTCTCTATTTGATTCTAATTAATTTAAACTTTTAAAAAAATGAACATGTTGATTATGTTACTATAAAACTATGGAACAATCTGGGCATGTGACACTAATTTTTGAAATACATATTTTATGAAATACAGATGAAATATTTCAGTCACAGATTTAGCTTCAAATAAAAATGTGATGCCAGTATAAAATGCAAACTGAAAAAATAATACAAATACTTTGTTAATAATTTAAGACTTATTAACTTGTTGAAACGATAATATTATATATATTGGGATAAGTAAAAATGATAAAATTAAGTTCACTTGTTTTGCATTTCTTTGGGTAATGTTGTTTTTACAAAATACAAAATAGTATTTTATTTTTGCTTCAAATGATTTTACTATTGGACATCCCTGCTCTGGGGATGAAGAGTCTTGCTTGCCCTATGGCATTGGCTTAGAGAGTGCTTCAATCACCCTTACAGCCCAGACCACTTGACTCCAAATCAGAGGTTCCTCTGGCTGAGCTAAAGCATAAAGCGGTTCCCACTTCTCCAGGCCTCCACTCACCTTATCTGAAAAGACAGAAGGCAGCAGGGATGCTAATAGAATTAGCGATCACTAACGTTTATCCACTGCCTTCCACGCCATCACAACTACATTAACATTTTACCAAAATCACTGCGGTTGATTGGGCAACAACCCCGGAAGGTGGAGTCGTGTGATTGCTATGCCTGCTCTTCAAATGAAAGAAAAATGAGGTTCAGAGATCAATTAAATTTCTGTCGGCTCAAGGGAATACAGATGAAAGGCCAGGACCTAGGAGATCCGCGCAGGTGAGTGACGATTAGGGGCTGTCCCCAGTTCACAGCCCTGCCCAGGTAGCTGCACTGTGATGGGGAGGCAGCATGCAGCGGTATCCCTGGACCCCTCCGAGATTCATTTCCTTTGGGAAATCTTGGCTGCCTGATCTTGCTGCCGATGCCAGCACTGCAAAGCAAAAATCTCCCATCTCCACAGCCTCTGAATGTACAGATAAGGCTCATGAAGGTGACTCTGTATCCGAAAAACGTTGCTCCAAAAGACTGAAATGCAGGTTTCATTCTTATGGGTACTTAGTGATCATGTAGGGTGAGACTAAATGTCAGTGACAGCTTTACATACAGGAAGAAATCACACTTTACCAAGGAAATTACTCTTACTTTGTTTAAGAGATTGTTTCTACTCATTAAATACAGTCTAGAAGAAAATGATAAGGGAATAAAATTACCTATCATTCTGCTACTTAAACTTCCTATGGCTTTTGGGCATTGTTCTTTCATGTGCTTTGGACTTAAAAAATTAACATTAGCTACTAAATATATTTGTCCCATGATCTTTCAAATTAGCATCATGTCATGAGCATTTTCTAGGTTTTCATGTAGACTTTGCAAGCATATTTATAAATACTAATAGATGGCAATGCATAGGCATCATATGGAATGTGTAGTTTAAATCATTAGATTATTTCCCATTATTTTACTATTATGCCTAAAGTTATGCCCTGTGCCTGTGAATATCACACTCTGGAGGGTACATCTACCCACACACATCTACAGCCTTTAACTATGCCTCTTGTTTGGCCCAGCAATTCCCTTTCCGGGAATTTTCTTGAAATAAGCATAATTTGTTTATTATAAGTTGTTCATAAATAAGTTGTTCATAAAAAAAACATTTTTGGGAGCTGAGAGAACTGCTCAGTTAGTGAAGGTGTATCATGAATCCCTGAGTGTGATACCCAGATCCAGATAAGCTGGGGGTATGGGTTCACGCCAGACCTTGGCAAGTGAAGGTAGGATGAGAGTAAGTGCAAAGGTTATCTCTGTGTCGAGTTGTTTATAAAGATTTTCCAATATTAGTTATGTAAACCAATGCTTAGAAATAGAACAGTCATTAAACAAAGTGTATGGTGTATCTATGCAATTAAGGACTCACGAGGCCATTAAAATATTGTCTTTAAGCATAGGTCAGGCTTATTAAATATTAATATCAATGGCTTTTCTTTTATTGAGTACTGAGCACCATGTTATTTAGGATATAATTTAAGTCTTAATAATGTATGTGCTTGATATTATTCTCATCCTCTTTGTAAAGATTAGGAAACCAGCCTAAGGTTAGGTGACTCCTCGGGGCCAAACAGCTGGTACTAAAATAAGTGAAGGGAGTCTAGGTGACAGTGCTGTAACACGAAGATGTTCACCGCTATGCTTTGAATTTGAAATGTCTGTCATAGACTCAGATATTTTAGTTGCCAGTTGGTGGTGCCTTTTGCGGGAAGGTCCAGGAACATTTTGGAAGTAGAGTCTCGTGGGAGAAAGTGGATCACTAGGTGGGGAGGGAGACACTTTAGGCATCATGGTCCAGCCCCACTTCCCGGTCTCTTTCTGCTGTCTGAGACTGATGTGGTGTGATGAGCCTTTCTTTCTGCCTTCTGCCTGAGTCAGCTGCCAACCCGACACAGCCCAGGGACAGCTGAAGGGGTCTGAACTGCGCAACCTCCCAGATCAGACTGGCCTTATGGCCAGGTTTATGAGGAATTGTTCTGACTGCTGATTGATGTGTGAGGGGCCAAACTCGTTGTGGGTGATGTCATCCCGAGGCAGGTGGGCCTGTGTATAAGAAAACAAGCTAAACAGGAACCAGAGAGTAAGCCAGTAAGCAGCCTCCCTCCATGGTTCCTGCCCTGAGCTCTTGCCCTGACTACTTTCAAGGATGGACGGTGGCCTGGAAGTGTAAGAGGAAATAACCCCTTTTCTCCCCATGTTGCTTTTGTTCGTGATTTTGATCACAGAGCAGAGTAGCAAAGTAGCACATTTTTCCTGCCTGTTGCTATGCCTTCCCTGCCATGGTGGACTGCACCCCTCTGAAACCGTATGCCTAAATAAACCCTTTGTCCCTTACACTGCTTTTCTCGGGGTATTTTATCATAGCAACAGAAAAGAAAGGAAGGCAACAGTCTGTTACTAGGCAGAAAAGAAACGAAGGCAACAGTCTGTCACTAGGCAGAAAAGTCAGCTTCAAAAACACCATGGATGCTACAACCCCAATTTTGTAAAATGCAATATGTAGATGAATGCACCTATGGCAAAATAAAACACTTGAGAGCATTCACCAAAACACCAAATGAGCAACTCTGCCTGGTAGAATATTGACATATATAATATTTAAACATGTATAAATGTATGCAGATATGTGTATGTGCATATATATGATTTTCTACATCTGTTACTTGAAAAACTTTGTAGTAAGATATATAACATAAGAACAATCCACTTCATTAAACCCTTATACAGCAACTGTCTCATAGTAGCTCAGCACAGCCCTGGTAGCTGCTATTCTACTTTCTGTCTCCATGACTCTGCCTAGCCTATCTTGGGTACATGGAGTCACGGAATAATTGTTTTATGTCTGCCTTACTCATTTAGGCACAATGTTTTCCAGGCTATTGCGCTTGGCAGCATGTATCAGAACTTCATCTGAGGTCAGGTACCATTCTATTGCATTTATATGCCACTTCTTGCTTATCTATTGATGACAACGAGATTGCATCTACGTTTGACTATGGTGACTACTGCGGCCATGATGTGGTTTTGGTGTTTGCTTTCCCTATTTATGGTAATTACTTATAAATGGAACAGGAGTGTCATGTGATAATTCATGGTATCTCATGGTGGTTTTGTATTGCATTTCCCTAATTTCCCTAACTCTGGGTCTTAGTGAGTTCTCAGATTAAGAGGAGTGAATCCAAGGGTCACTCCCTACGCTTATTGCCTCTTCATGGTCCCACTGGAGAAATGTCCACGGAAACCCTTCTACCACTTTACAGTGGGAATCTGGGATGTCACTGTGGTCTGAGTGCTTGGTCCCCGAATTCTGATGCTATTCTGAAGGCTATGGAGCCTTCAGGAGGCAAAGCCTTGAAATGCCATACCCACCCCAGGCGCATCTAGCTTGTCCTGCCTCCCTGGTTTGTGACAATAAGAGGTGTCTACACCACACGCTTCCTGCCACCCTGGATGAAGCCATTTTGCCATATCCTCCCCACTAAGATAGATGAAAACAGCGAATCCAAATAAACCTCTCCTCTCTTGTTCTGGCGGGTATCGGTACAAAATAGCCAATACAGCCACTTAAAAACTGAATTGTTTGCTTTCATATACTCTATTTTTTTTAAATAGAAGACTTCAGTGGTATATGGTTTTTTTTTGTGAACAGTGTACACCTGATCGAATATGTTCCCTACTTCCTTACCCTAACCTGCCGCAGGGACGCAGGGGTGAAGTTCCCTCTGGCAGAGCGCAGACTGGACCCCCTGGCACTCCTCCTGCTCTTGCCCCATGCCGGATGCTGCCGCAATTCTTACTGATGCTTCCATATTTGATGTTTCCTTCCTTCTGAAGGCATTGCGCCTTTGTTCATGCTCTGCCTCACACTGAAAAGCCCTCCCCCCCCTTCTTCATTCACACAAACTCTAATCCCCTTCTACTTTCAGACTGGGACCATTCTTCAGGCAGACTCCCTGTGATTTGAATGCACCTATTTCAACCAGAGTTTATGCTGGTACTTAATCTCACTGTGGAGGTATAATAACGTAAAATAAAATAAGTCCTTTAAGGAGGAGATGTAGTCATCCAGCCTCTGCCCCATGAGTGGATTGGTGCATTGTTATATGACTGGGGGAGCTCGCTAAACCTCCTTTTGTCCTTCTTTCTCTTCTTCCATATGAGACACAGTAACGAGGTTCCATCTTGAAGCAGAGAACAACCCTCATGGGACACTGACTCTACTGACACTTTGATTTCGAACTTCCCGGCCTCTATAACCATAAGAATAAATTTTTATTGCTTTATAATTACTCAGCCCTAGGTGTTGAGTTCCAGCAGCACAAATAGATTAAGACACCTTGTAACCCCTGCAGACGTCTCCCTGGTCTTGGTCACGCATTTACTGTATTCTGTGGACGCCTCTGTCATTTCTCTGTATAAATAATGAGATTACTTCTGTCTCCTTCCCACAGGGGATGTGCATACTTGAGAGTAGGGGTAGACCTTGGTCCTTTTGCACCCAATCAATGTTTACCACACAAAAAGGGCTCAATATGGCTTACCAGAAACAAATGCCTGATTTCTGCTAACTGTTAAATTGCTTAACAGAGACGCTTTGGATTTTTATCTATCAGCAATGTACAGGTTTCATTGAACCCTTGTCTGAACTGCAAGTGTTAGCATTTGTGCTCTCGAGTTGTGTGCCTTTAATTACGAGTAATGTTGACTCATTTCCCCATGTGCTCTTTAATTGGCTGTTTCTCTTCTTTTGTGAATGTTGTCTGTTGAGATTTATTTTGTTCAGTTATCTGTTGGAAACACGGCGTTTTCCCCATTGATTTGTAAGAGCTTAAAACTAAGCCACCATTAACCCTTTATTCTATTTTCCCCAATGAATGTGCTTATTTGTTCTTTCCCATTTACTTTTGTTTTTATTGTAAAGTATTTGAAGTTTTAGGCTCTCAAATCTTACATATATATTAGGTTTCCCAATTTGCCTTCTTAGATTTATGAGCTTGAGTATTCCATAATGACTCTGCATAGAGCTACTTTCAATAATATTGGCTAAGAATAATCACATTAAGGGACTATCAATTTATGAGCCTTTGGCTAGAAACTTTAAGCACAATTATATTCATAGAAACTATTAAGTAAGTGGGGGGAAAAGGAAAACACGGAATCTAGGTGAAAAGTCAGGGAAATCGTTAACAGATTAATTCAAAACTTCTACAATTATTATTAAAGAGAGAATAAAGCCTTAAATTCCAAGTGAGATCTAAATTGCAAAGTAATAGGGCTGGAAGAAGGGACGTTAAGAAAGCAGCTTTAAGTGCCAGCCTTGGGCATACATGCTTCACAGGTGAGCTGGCTTTTCATAGATTGATTGTCAATGTTTAACTGTCTAGAAATGGCCATTACATCAACACCCAGGTAACTGATGCTCTCCACTGGGAGGAGCCAAAGGAATTCCTGGTCATGCTGGGCCAGGATTGGGTGCAACAGTCGACCAACTCTGAGTATCTATTTCCCTTCTCTAATGGCCATGTCTCTACAGTTTCCCAGTCCTCGCCAGACCTAGTGGCTAGATCCCCAAGGCTGCTGGGCAGTGACCGTTTGATGGCTTCACTGATTTTCTTCATCTAACAGGTCTCTGTGGGCACTGGGGTTGGTGTAGGTTATTTTGCCAGGCGATTTGCAACATGATGACTCCTCAGTCACAGAGCCATGAACCAGGATTGGTCAACTGTACGTATTTGATAAGAACATATCTATAGGTGGTTATTGAAGTCTGCTTCCCACGCCTGCTCATTGCCTGTCTCTCCTCCCTTGGACCTGATCTAACGAATAAAATTTACACTGAAAATTCATAACTAACAGATACAGAAATGGATGGAGAACTGACCCCAGTGAAAAGCAAAAGATGCCAATAGCATCGTGATCATGTCATTACATCCTAATAGCCATAAGTTATGAAGACACCAAATAGGAATAGGGCATTTATTTCTGTGGATGGGAGGAATGCTTTGAGGTTCAGAAACCAGAAAGGAAAGAAAGATAAAGGATGAAGACACCAGTTTAAGTTTAGGACTGAAGAAAAAGGTAACTCAAATACTTCCAGATATACTTTTAAAATGGTTGTCAGAGAAAAGGAAATGGCTTTGGAGGGCTGTTGGAGGTGCAGTGTTGTGTAGAGAGAAACCACTTGAAATGCCAGCTGAAGGATGAGGAAAGCCCTCAGTTGGTAAAGTGCATGCCTTGCAGATAGGAGGACCGGGGTTCCTTAGAACCCATAGTTGGCCAGGAGAAAATACAGGCCTGGCTTTCAATCCCAGTTCTGAGGTAATGGGGAAGGCCAGCCAGCCTAGGCTACTTGGAGGCTTCCAGGCCAATGAGAGACTGTCTTTAAAAAAAGAAAGAATAAAAGTGGGTGTATGGCACCTGAGGACTAAACCTGAGGTTGTCCTCTGGTCTGCACAAGCACGCGCGCGCGCGCACACACACACACACACACACACACACACACACACACACACACGAGTTGATGTCATATCTGGAATCTGTGTAAACTTAGTCCCAAGCTGTTTCCATTCTTTGGGCCCATTTACCTTCCCTCAAAATCATGTGCTCTCCCTCTAAATTTCCTACAGTGCCCACTTTGCTCTCGGCTAAGAAGAAAAATAGGAACATTTCTAATTTCAGTGGATTTTTGGACTCATTTTTCCAGTGATGATTTCATGCATGTGACACTATTGTGTGTTCTTCTCCCTGCTGTCCTGCCTGGTGTCCGTGTAGCAGACTGAGTTCTAAATCTCTAGGGGACAAACCTAACGTTCTCTAAGTTCCTACAGTGGCCATTGCCAGCTGAGCCAGGATTTGGTCCTGCTTGTATTTGCTGTATGGATTCACTACAAGAAGAGACACAGAGTTTCTGCAGCCTCTATAAAAGGCCACACTGGGCCTGGCTACATCATCTGAGACCTCAAAGATGGCCCCTAGTGACAGACTTCCTCCAGCAATGCTACACCTATTCCAACAGGGCCACACCTCCAAATAGTGCTACTACCTGTGAGCCTATGGGGACCATTTTTTTCCAAACCACCACAGGACCCCCTTAGCAAATTTTTAAAGAAGGTTCATAGTGGAAGCCCACTTTTCAATGCTCAGCACAGAATCTAATATTCAGCAAGATCTCAATAACTGTTCACTCTCCTCCGCGTCATTATCTCCACCATTACTGTTGCAAACAGGCTGTCCTAAGTAATTGGGTGATGTCAGGACAAATTGCAATGATGAAGAATACGGGAAATGTAGCAGGAACCAGTTCTCAAGGTCACAGCCGCTGGATAGAGGCTTGAACTGTGTCAGGGAGGGAAGGGAAAGAGAAAGGCAGCCGGTGTGATTTCATGGATTAGCTCTTGTTTAATCGCAGGGGTTTTTATTAAGAAGTCTTAGGTATTACTAGTGATTTTTTTGTGTGTGTGTGGGGGGGGGACTTTGAGAACTACCCAGGTTTCATTGAAACCCGAAGCTCCACTTGGCTTAGGGTTCCCTGATCAATATTCCACCTACACTGGCATACTGATGACATTTCCCGGGTTTCGCAAGGCTTGTTAAACTGGGCCTCAAGGGACAGGCGGTAGCCTCCATTTGGAGTTTATAAGCTCTTGCTGTTTAGTCTCTGCTTATGAGCTGTAAATATCCCTCCTCCAGACAATTCATAGTAAATTACATTTCCATATTTTGATTTCTCTCTTCTCTCCATTCTAACTAGTTAAATCAAAACTATCTCTACAAATGCCTCGGTTTTATGGTCTGCCTTTCCATTCTACAATGTTTCATAAGCATGGAGTCTATTCCACGGATAGGAACATTTGTCAAACAAATGTGTAATAAAATCATATATTTTCTTCCCTCAGTTTTGTGTGGGTCCTAACCAGGTAGATGTTCACTGACTGATTGATGACTGAACAAAGCAAATGCAAGTTTTTTTAATAGAAAAAGATAAAATAAAGGAACTAAGCATTGCCCTGAAATTGAGACACATCTTTTAAATCTCACTCATAAGTTACCTAGAGCAGGTCATGAAATAATACATTTGGAGGCATGAAGGCGTATTGAGGGTGCTGCAGGACCCAAATGACCACCAGGATACAGTGTTTGCTCCCAGGTCTAGATAGTCACATTCTCTTAGAGAACTCCCTTGAAAGCCTTCTTGTTAGATATTCTGGCCCCAGGTGTCAGAGCCTGCTAATACATCCCCAAGCTTTCAGCCAAAGATACATGAATGCTTCCAGAGGTCAGTGAACACCATTTGACAGCACAAGACCAAACTCGGAATCAAAGACTCTCAAGGGAAGCATCCTCCCCCTTTATTTGGGACATATACCAATGACTCAAGAAAAGGATTGCAATACCCTTCTTGTCCTCAGGGAAAACCAAGTAAGAATAACACAGTACAAAGGGCACAGATACAGGTACCTTGAGTGTAATTGAGACAGGGATTTTAGGTTGGGCATTTGCAAATGTCCGGTCTCCTGTCCAGTGCCATCCACCTGGACCTTAGGAGACACCTTGCACCAACACAGTTTTGAATCCCTGTCACAGGATTCTTTCAAGCCAAGGGCCTTCGGCCTCTTTTTAAGAGTTGAAAGGCTCTTCCCTTCCCTGCTGAACAGGGATGCTTATGTTGCTTTCCTCAATGGACTCCTATTATTTCAAATAGTCTTCTGAGTGCAACAAAAAGCAGATGACAAACCCATCTGGAGAGTTTGCCCTTCTTTCTTGCATGATTTTCTTTATCTACAGGCTTCCTTTTAATCACTTCAAGCATATTGGTTTGTCGAAGGAACCTGAAATCGTTCATAGATTCAGACATATTGTTAGAACTGGCCGTTTCTAATTGCATGTTGGCACAAATCTGCTCATCCCCTGATTAGTCCTTGGCATAGTGAGTTTCTGTGGCTCTTAGTTGTGCCTACAGGATCTTGCTGAGAAGTCATCAGCCTTGCCCAATATTGTCTTCACACTTCCTTTCCCTCAGACCTTCTTGTTTGCATTGTGAGTCTTCTCCAATCTAAAGGACCAGCCACGGCCCATCAAACGTGCTCTTCTCTTCAAGATCATCAGATCTTTACAAACACTTTCCCCTCTGACCTTTCTCTCCTGCTCCACCCAGAAATCTACTGACCCTTCCAACTCCCTCAAGCTAAGCTGGTCTTGTTCCACTTTCTGCCAGTTACAACTTCATGTGTAACATTCCCTCAAGATTAATGAAATTATTATCACCGTCTATTGTTATTTCCAGTCATGAACTATAATGAATTCCTTCTATATCAACTCACCCATCACTCATTTCAGTCCTAGCACATGGCAGATGCCCCCCAAAAAACTTCTCAGTTGAACTGAAGGGGAACATAGGTTTGGGGATGTGAAAGAACTCATAAATTTATATAATAGTTTAAATTTGAATATTTAAGAGGATGGTATATAATTTTTGTCTATGAGCAGTCACATTTCTATGTACAATGTGGGCAGGGTATATTTGTAGTCCATATGTATCCAGTACTTAACACGTCTTGATGAGGTCAGAGAAAGTGACCCAGATCTTGAGTCAAAGAAAGTTCCCGAAAGCTTGGTCAGACTTCAGCTTAGCTGCTTGAAATGGTGTTGAAGTCTCCAACAGAATGTCAACAACTTCTCCAGCAGTCTGGGTACTGCAGGGTGCCTTCTGACATCTGTGACCTCGGTCTGTAGGTAACGTGAGAAGACCATGAGCCAAAGGTCTTTAGGCTTTAGATAAGTAGTTAAGTGGATGGGAGAACAGATTCCCGACCCCTGCCCAGCTGAGACTCGCACTCTGGAAGCCACATCATGGGCATGTAATAGAGATCGAGAATTAGGACACAGTTTGAAAATGTTCCACTTTGTAATCTTGGTTGTCTCTCCACATTCTTAATATTTGCGATCAACCCTTAATGAGGTTCTATATCTTCATTTTGTGGGGTCTATTTCTGTTAATTTATCACCTTCAATCCCAGGAGGAATGTGTTTCAGCAAGACGTGGATAAATTATTGTAAAGTACATTTATTTAGCACAATCTAATTATCACATCATTCAGTAAAAGTGAATGAATAAATCATAAGTGAAGAGTAATGGGGTGAAATAGTCATACACATTTTTGTGATGTGGTGGAAGAGGTGGGAATTAGTGTAGGCATGTATGTATATATGTATGCATTGGGCCTCAAAACACATTCTTCTCACGCGTCTTTTGATCCCATGTAAGCTACAGGAGAGAGATATTGATGGTCCTTGTCTAACACAGACATCCTAAGATGAAGGTGCAATGAAGCTATTAAACTTTTGTAGTATGGCTAGGAATATCATATGCACACCAGTGCAGAAAACTTAGTTTTTATTTAAATACAACATTTCCTCGTTTAGAAATCAGCTTTGGAATTTATTAAAATACTAAGCATAAAGTTAGCATGTGTCTATCAATCTTGTTCTTAGGTGGCTATGCCAGAGAAATGATAGCATACGCCGGTACAAACATTTGTACACGGAGGGAGAGTGGTTTCATGTCTATAACAGTCAAAGAGGGGAAACAAAGTCAAATGTCTCTTAACTGGTGAATGGATCAAACAAATGGTGGTATATCCACACAACAGAATATTATTCAACAATTAAAAAGGAGCACAGGACTGATATTTGCTACAACATGAATAAATATAAAAGGAGGATGTCGCCGGGCGGTGGTGGCACACGCCTTTAATCCCAGCACTTGGGAGGCAGAGGCAGGCAGCTCTCTGTGAGTTCGAGGCCAGTCTGGTCTAGAAGAGCTAGTTCCAGGACAGGAACCAAAAGCTACAGAGAAACCTTGTCTCAAAAAAAAAAAAGGAGTATGTCACATGAAAGTAGCTGAGCATAGAAGACTACATATTTTATGGTTAACTTTGTAACTACATAGGCGAAAACAGACTAATGTTTGCCTGAGTCTGGGAATGGAAACTAGAAATGACTGCAAGGGAACTAGATGTTTTCTTTGGGGATAATGGAACTATTTTTTATTAACTAAAAAAATCACTTAATTGTTTATAGTATAATCATTAGTATGTAATAAATTTAAATGTCATTTTAAGTACTTATTCTCATTAATAGATAATAATTCTTAAATAATTTCAGTGAATTGATTTTAATATTTTACGTGTTGAAATGATACCATTGTAGACATGCTGAGTTAAATAAAATGCATTATGAGTAACATTTTGTGTTTACTTTTACTGTTATAACAAAGCTACCAAAGCTCTTCAAATTATGCATTTAAGCTTGCATCAAGTTTATAATGGATGACATAGCTTTAGAAGGCCACATGATATCAATGCTATCAACTCAACTATCCCTATTTTGTTGTCGTTGTTTGTTTTGTTTTGTTTTTTGTTTTTCGAGACAGGGTTTCTCTGCATAGCTTTGGAGCCTGTCCTGGAACTCACTTTGTAGACCAGGCTGGCCTCAAACTCAGAGATCCGCCTGCCTCTGCCTCACAAATGTTCGGATTAAAGGTGTGCGCCACTGCCGCTTGGCATATCCCCATTCTTCTACTTGATTTTTGTGACCGTTCTTCCCCTCCTCTTGGATTACAACCAGCCTGGTATGGGGACAGGAGAATGTATCCTCAAAAAGATTCTGAAACAGTCACCCAGACCACCGCTGCTCTAGGTCGTGACTGCACATAGGTATCCTGGTGACTGGATGTGGAGGGCAGGGCTTGATGGAGACCAAGGGGCCACCTTGTGCCAACTGAGGCACAGGAGTATAAGGAAGATCACATTCAAGGTCTGAAAATGGATCAAGCACATTAGATAACCAAAAACCCAGTCTTTATATCTGTGTGTTCCAGTGTCATCTGTTCATACAAGCTTAAATACATGCAGAAGAATCTAACTTCAGATGCTGCTGGCTTATTGAGGCAAATAAGTTTGATTTTCAAAAGTGATCCCCTTCAGCAGGTTCAGCGAGTAAACCTTAGCTCCTGGAGAAGAAGGTAGTTATCTCAGCTTGGCAACTGCATCAGAGGTTATGACTCCTGGATCCCCATGGAAATTACACCGGGGGGGGAGGGGTGTAAAAAGCTTTTAAAGTCCGTGGATACCTGGGTTCTGCTCTCCTGTACTGTGGTTGATCTGGTCTGGGCTGGGGTCTGGGCAGTGATCCGTAGAGAGGACTTTGAGCAGACGTCAGTGAGAATCACTAACTCTGGGCCTTGCTCACCCAACGCTTCATGATGGATTTAAAGCGTGTAATAGTGAACTTAAAAAATGAACAAGGAGAAGCCACAGGCTCGCACTGGCCAAGTCAATTCTACAAAGCTCCTCCCAGCCAGGGCCAGGATCCCTTCCCAGGCCGGTGCAGCCACCTGCCTTTTGTGGGATGCTAAGGGTGGATTGCTGCCTGGGCGGCGCCATTCATTTCCTTCTGTTAGAGTTGCTGTAACTGCTGGCTTATCTTTCCCAGTTCATGCTCAGCCCTGCCTCTTGTGTTGTCTACCCACGAGTTTTGATTTTGCTCTCTGGACAAGAATGAAGAAGCCTACCATGTCTCCACACAAGAGATTAGTCTTGATTGGAAAACAGTTACCAGGACCCCTCAACTATCTCCTTCCTTTACCACTTCCTTGCTCTGTTCATAGAACACTCTCTTTTTCTAGGCCTGTAGCCTGCTCTCAGCACTAGTTTGACAGTTTCCCCTTCGAATTGTGTAGCTTCTGAATGTTCATCCTCCAGATGGTGTCTGCCCAGGCCCAGTACAGCAGGGCAATTACATTCCTTGATAAGGCCATTACGGTCCCTGTAATGTAGCCACCACACTGCACTGGCTCAATAGCAGAACAATTGGAAAGAGAAGAGGGAAGAACGGGGAAAAAAAAAATCCAAAAGCTAGATTCCTAAAATCTCTCATCTATAAACTCCAAGCATTTGAGGATAGCACTTTACAAGCCACCCATCCAAGTGAACGTGGATCCAATTTGCTAGAATGGAGACAGTCAGCATAATGGCATTCTCGTGGCTCCAACTTATTTATGAACTATTAATTTTCCATCAAGTGTTCCAATGGCTGAAGATTGGGAACAATGACAAAAAGCCACTACACAGCAAAGGGTTTCGCAGTGGGAGTTGGAGCTTACATGGGTGGGGTATTATTCTAGTTAACTTTAACTATCAACTAGACACACCCTAGACCATAGGACCCAGGGTCACTTAGGAAGGAATTCTCCATTGAGAGATTGCCCATATTAAATCGGCCCGTGAACATGGCTGCCAGACATTCTCTTGATTGTCGATTGGTATGGGAGGGTAGCACCATGGGGTTGGTCAAGAAAGCTAACTAAACATGAGCCAAGCAAGCCAGGAAACAGCACTCCTCCATGGTTTCTGCATCAGGTTCCTGCCTCCCTCAGTGATAGACTGTAACCTGTAAGCTGAAATAAACCCTTTCTCTCCTCTCCAAGATTGTTTTTAGAGTGTTTTATCGCAGCAACGAGGATGAAACTAGAGTAGCTATCTTTTATTGGGGAAATGATTTTGCTTCCCAAAGATAAACTAAGATCAAAGGCAAACCAGACCCTGCTGCCATCTGATGAATTCATTTGAATTCCACGCTGTGGATTGAAGCTGGGCCTTACATGACTTTGTTCACAAAAAACATGGGCTCCCCGAGCACAGTGGCCATGTTGGACTTCTCTCTGCTGGCACAGGGCCCAGACTGTGAGAGCATTCATTTGTTTCTTAGTCAGCCCAATTACCTACATCTCTCTCAAAAGAATTCATTTCAAATTCAACTTACATATATTAAATACTCATTATCTGAGCTGGGTACCCAGGTGGAGTGACTTTACATATGGTTTATTACATAAATATGTTCAGGGTATTGTGGTAATAGGGTAACTTGGGCTGCAGAAAAGAAACCCTTATTGCTATTCAGAAAGGGTCTTGTGACTCCAGAGGGATAGAGGGTTGATGTAGCACTGGGGGGCTGGGGGACTAAGAAAAGATCAGAATTCCTTCTGCTTGGTTCTGGGGATAGTCATCAAAAAGAACCATTTTCAAGATTTCATCCCTTTTCACGGCAGGATTGATCATGTAAGTCATGCCTACATTGGACACAAACATAACCCTATAGGTGGAAAAGGCAGAGCTATTTAGAGGAAGAGGGGCAACCTCTGACTTTTGTGCCACACAAACCAATAGCCTTTTCCTGATGTGAGGAGTTGACGCCCACAGACCTCCCCTCAACCCAGTTCCTTTCTGTGCATTGTAGGTAGATAAACCCTCGAAACAGCCATCCTGATGGACAAGAGACAACTTTCTTGACTTCTTTAATCTATAGTAACTATCAAAATCTAAACACAAAACAATGAAAAAGCAGCTACCACCCAGAAAAACTTCCAACAATCTTCCTAGATCTACCAAGACTGTGGTAAAGTGCTTACCACCTTTTGCAATGTGGTCCTTTTGAGGAAGCGCCTCACACTGGGTTGGTCAGCTTGTTCCCCATCCTACCTCTTTTCTTTCTCAATTCCTCTTAAGATAATAAAGAATGTAATAAAAATCGCACACATTTTACAAGTCTTGGAAAGGCAGAACTCAAGGGATCACTGCAGCTATGACGAGGAAGGACTCAGAGAGCCAGAGAACAGAGGCAATGTCTAAGGCTCCAGTCCGGTGCAGAGATTAGCTAAGCTGTCTATGAGTCATTTGGGGGTTGCTTATCTTAATTTGTTTATGTGGATGTAACAACTTGGGTCTTTCTCTAGAGTTTAAGTTAGAGGACCTCTGTGTTCTCTTGTGTGACTACAGAGTGACCAGAGCCAGAGGAAGGGCGGTGGCTGGCTTTGTTTACTTTCTCTCAAGACCCTGGCTATGGTATCAGCAACATAGCTTCCGAGTTCTCGGGGCAACGACAGCTTAGGTAGGGAGTGTAGGGTAGTGGTCAGGCTGACTCCCCCAAAAGATGTAACTACCTCCTGATGAAGCAAATAAAACATACCCAGTAGTGAATTTCCCGACACCCTGGCATGAAAGGAAGAGCCACTGTGTACTTGGCAGTGGGCATCACATGCCCCACTTAGACTCATAGGTGAGGCTGTGTATCCTTGGCACTTTCCAGCTTAGACTGAAAGAATGATTTCCAAACTGGTCTGCCATGAGAACCACCTGGAGTTTACAACGAAATGCTGGTGTCTTGCGCTTGAGAATATTATGATGCTTCAGGCATGAGGGCCTGAGCTTGGAAATAGAAAGAAAGAAAGAAAGAAAGAAAGGAAGGAAGGAAGGAAGGAAGGAAGGAAGGAAGGAAGGAAGGAAGGAAGAAAATCTCTAGGAAATGCTAGTGTAAGGGTGAGTGCGGGTTGAGGTGAACTGTCTGGGACACTTTTTAGAAGAGATCCAGAAACCGCACAGGTTTATGGTTGGATCCATTCCAGACTCTAACAATGTCTACACACCAAAGGCTCTGGGTGAAGCTAAATTACCTGCTTCAGTGATCGTAAGCAAAGGAACCCATTCATTATTCCAGAGGTTGTAGTGGCATTTATTTTAATAAATAAAGCTTGCATGAAGATCAGAGACTGAAACAGCCACACTGGTCAGCCTTACAGACCAGGCAGCGGTAGCACACACCTTTAATCCCAGTAGCCACACTAGTCGCCATAGAGACCAGACAGTGCATGCCTTTAATCCTAGTTGTGCACGCCTTTAATCCCGGCTCTAGAGAGGATTATAAAATGGGAGGAGACAGCACTCAGGCTCATTCCAAATTTCCTGGAGGCAGGATAGCCATTTCAGACTGAGGTCTAGGTAAGAGCCAGTGGCTGGCTGCTTTGCTTTTCGGATCTTCAGATTGAACCCCAATTTCTATCCCTGAGTTTTTAAGCTTCAAGGGGTGGTGTTTCTACCTACATGACCATTCATTCTGTCTGAACAATGACCACATGAAGGACCCTTAGGGCAATGTGTGCTCTCCTTAGAGGAAGGGACTTGGTCTTCAGATTGTCCCTTCATGGATCTGTCTGCATGGGTGGAAGTCAACCTTTTGCTGGGCCTCAGCCTTGAAAGCAGCCCCAGGTAGGAACATTTTCCGGAAACCCCTTGAGGGCTAATAGGGCAACTAACTGGAGACTCTTCAGAAAGAAGTTGGGATTTATCCTAACTGCAGCAACAATCACCACAGCTTCCACTATTGATTGCCTCTGTGTGGCTGCTGCACAACACAGCTCTATATGACAATGAGAACATGTCCTTTCGGTCAGCTCTGACCCTGGCAGGTGGTCTGATTTGCTCTGCTTGAACCCTTGCAGAAGTTCTAGGAGAGAGCTGGGTGGTGGGGGCGCAAGCCTTTAATCCCATCACTTGGAAGGCAGAGGCAGATGGAGCTCTGTGAGTTCTAGGATAGCTTGGTCTACAGAGCTAGTTCCAGGACAGCCAGGGCTGTTACACAGAGAAACCCTGCCTCTAATAAAGAAAGAAGGAAGAAAGAAAGAAAGAAAGAAAGAAAGAAAGAAAGAAAGAAAGGAAGAAAGGAAGACCCAAATCAGAACACAAACTTTCTGAGTGGGACTGAACTGAGGTTTGAACCCACTTGCATTAGCTACTCTACTTGCTGCTGTGAGTGACCAAAAAGTAGCTATGGGAAGATGAATTTGTATTGACTCACAGTTTAGAGGGATGCAGTTGATCGCGGTGGAGAAGGCATAAGGGCCCATGGTACCACCCAAGAAATGAGAGAAAAGGGGAGAAACGCCAATGTTCATCTAGTTTCCAGAATTTACAGCATCCAGCTCTCAGAGAACCCAGCTGAGGCCTTCAATTGCCAGCCCTCCTACTGTCTAGCAACCATAGTCTGTCTCCTGGTTTGGGCTTATTCCAAAGGGAGTAGGTGATATCACTATGGAAGCTTTGCTTCACCCAGCTTCTACTATATAGCAGCAATTTAATAGGGCTTTGCAAAAGTTGATAGATTGTTATTCTCAACATAAACTCTGTTTTATTCCTTAGAGGAGTTTATTACCTCTCGCGAATGAGATCGATATTGGCAAGATTAAATTAGAGCAGTTATAAAAAAGGAGGAGGAATTAAAGAAGGAGAGAAAGAAAACCCAGTGAAGAGGTGGGAAGGACCTCCAATTAACACCCAGCACCTTGTGTGGCAGAACCAAATCCATCCTCGCTAACTTGGGAGTTCCTTCCAGGTGGTTCGTTAGAGTATCCACTGGCATTACTCCTGGTGGCACTCACACCTAGATGAGCTACAAAGTTGCAGTGAGAAGAACCAAGCTTGGAAACCAGATGAAAGTCACACTGTGTAAACCCATCCTGGATGGCTGCTTTGCCTGGGTCATGTCGCTAGCTAATCCAATTCCTTGCAAGCTGTTGATGGTGGCCACTCACCGGGGATGAATTCTAATCTGACATCGATTGACTTGACTGGCTCCAACCTGCATGACTGCACACCTTATGTTTACACAGAGCTTTCTAGAGCTTCAAATAGGAGTTACCAGTACACTTCACTGTGTTCAAGATATCAGCAGGAGTAATAGAATCGACTCCTGGTATCACCATAAAAGAAAAAAAGACGTTCTGAACTCACTCTTATCTTTGTGGAACTTTGATAGTATTTGGGGAAAGGTTCTCACAGATATATTTAACATGTGAAGCAGTGAACCCTTGCTGGGCCTTGTAACTCAGGTATACAATCGCAGCTACTTGGGAGGTGGAGGCAAGAAGATTAGAAATTGAAAGCTAGCCTGGGCAACTTAACGAGAGTCTACGTCAAAATAGAACATATAAAAACAAATGAAATAGGGAGATTGTTCAGTGGAAAAGTATACAAGGCTCTAGGTTCAAAACTCAGGACAAAAAACAAACTAGATAAAACAAAGAAGTGATCTCTTGAGAGACCAGGAAATCAAGAGAAACAAGTTACCACATAGATTGATGGTAGAAATGCAAATTAATAGTAAACTTCTAGGGGAAATTTTGCCAAAAGTCTTTACATTGGGCACCGATCTTAGGCCAACAATTCAAAATTTGCCTAATGGAAATGATTTAAAGAGTGAGTTAAAATGTAGGCTCCAGAATATTCTAACATAAAAATATTGATTCTAATGGCAAAAATAATGAAAACAGAGGAATTTAGTTAAATGAAAGAATTCATGTATACAATGAGAATAAGTGATGAGGACAGCAAGAAATGACTCAGAAGGTCATTATGGCGCATTTCTGCTTAAAGGAAAACCACAAAGCCTTGCTGCAGAGGGATGCAGGTAGTGTATGTGAACAGATGCCAAGAACGCAAAAGTGAGAGAATGTGTCCCCCAAAGTGAAGTGTGGATGCTCTTCATCACAGGCTAGCAGCAACTTTTCTGATTATTGATTTTCTCCAGTAACTGTTTCGATCAGACTGACTTCTATAAGCGCTTATATGTCCCCTTAAGTGACTTATACACGTCTAAGTTCCAAAGAAAATCCTGGAGGACCAAAGGCAGCAGAAACCAGATCACACCTCCCACCAACTTCCTTACAGGGACTTGCCTTCTGCAAACTAAGACCCCGACTGTCCATCCACCCTTGCAGACAGGTCACCCATGGCTGACTGACAATGAGTTCAAAGGACCAAGCCCCAGAAAGCCTGAGCCCCCAAGACTCAACATCTGGGACCCACTGACTGTATCTCATTCAGATTCCTCACAACCAGCCACGGACTGAATTTGGGCTCTTCTGTGTGTGCCTGAGCCCGGCACGCAGTTGATGTTCACGTATACCCCTTAGGTTCAGAGTTTTGTCAGCTCTGTTTCTATTAGGATAATCTTTGAAAGACTCTCATCCCCAAAGGCGCCTTCAGAAAGACATTTCACAGTCATGCCACGTCATAAACCATTCCCGGGGCAAGTCTGGCCCGCTCTGTGCCTTCTGAGAGGAGAGGAAAAGATGAGGCAATTATCTAGGGAGTTCAGGTAAAATGTCACCTTTCTTGCGAAATCTCCTTTCCGGTCTAAATCCCATTCTGTTTCTAAGAAAAGCATTTCCCTGATTTCTGCTACATGTTCTCAATTCCTCATTCGCTTTCAGAGAGGTTCAGTTGATTAGAGTTAGGCAGTGGACTTGGGGGTGTGCGCACCTTCCGCCATTTCTTGGAGGAATATTTTACCATGACAAATGGGCTTTAATAACAGAACGTTGAGAAAGATGACACCGGGATGATTTAGCAACATATATATTGTGACATATTAAATCGCAGACAGTTCGGGTAAGACGGAGCCTTAAATGAAACATCCAATATCAGCTCCAGCACACAGCCAAAGTAACTGCGAAAAAACAAAACCACAGAAACATCCATATGTCACTGCAACAGCAGGGCCAAAGCCAAGCTCCCCCCCGCCCCACCTACCCCTCAGCCCTCCTCGGAAATGACTCTGCAGCGGTCTGATGCCTAGCTGCAGAGCAGTGAACTGAAAAAGTGGTTAATTAATGGAAAACTTAAAATTCAGCAATGAAATTACCTTGCGTGGTGACTGACAAAGGCAGTATAAATAATTCAGTCTCCCTCACAGTTGATTGAACAGAGTGCTTTTTCTCCTTTGTCAACAGCATAGAGACATTTTTCTCCTCGCTGCTACATTTTGGAGAGGCTACAAGTGTCACTGCCCAAGAGACAGTGGCTGGGGAAAGGAGAGAGGAAGAGAAAAAATCACACTGAGACCTGCCCTGAGTGAGGAATTCCTTGCGGGTAGTGCACTTTGGGGGGCGGGGGGCTTACTCCAAGGGTCAGCTGTCAGAGGCATTGTTCGGTGGTCTCTGGACATGGCACAGATGCTCTGGGAGGAATGAGCCAGGGCGCAGCCTGTCCTGCAGTATTGTATTACTTTATGCCCCGACGCATCACACAGCGTCTGCATGGAGGATGCATCCTGTGGTGGGCGGCACTATGGGTTAGAAGAGATGGTGACAGGGAGGGAAGCCTCCACTCTGAGGGTCGTACCCCTTCCCACTCTAGTTGAAAAGTTGGCTTGTTGGTTATTTTCTCAGTGGGGGTGGGGTGCTAAAGCGGCCATTGGCAGGGGTGTGGCCATGGGCGAGTCTTCAGGATGACCCTCGTGTGCCTCTGCTTCAAGGATCTGCAGCCCACCTCCCAAAATGACATTGGAACCTTCTAGTTCTTCTCTTGGGGAGAAAAAGAGTTTCACATTTTTCAAGCTCATTGCAGGCCCCCTTTCCATCTGAGGAAGACTGAGTACCCAGGGCTGCCACCAGATTCAATCCCAGCAAGTCCTGCGGCCACTGCCTGTTAAACTGAACCTTTATGTGGCTTAAATGCTTGACAGTTTGTTTCTGTTCAACCTTAGAGTAGAAGCTTGAGAATCAAACAACCTATTCTTTTATAGGCTCAGTGGCAGCACTGATAGCCTCCCATGGAGAGCCCCTGTAGGGTTATTCCCATTCCTTACATTGTGATGAGGTCTTGAAGCACATCATTCTTGCCGAGCAGCTGTACTACCTGGGTAAATCACCTGGCCTCACCTACTCAGTCTAGTTTCCTATCTATAAAATGGAACCAACACCAAAATACCTTGGTGGTGCAGACAACAATACACAGACATAGGATGTCACTCATCGTATGCGTGTCGATAAATATGTCGATAAACGTTCTATTTTCCCTAAATAAGGGAGAGAAATCTGGGGACAAGGAGGGGGCGAGGAAGAGGGAGAAGAGGAGAGAGAGAGGGAAGAAGAGGGAACCAGAGAGAGGCAGAGAGAAAGAGAGAGAGAGAGAGAGAGAGAGAGAGAGAGAGAGAGAGAGAGAGAGAGAGATACATAACGATGTAGACCCAAGAATAAAGAATGCTGGCTGAGTCCCTTCACCATCATTCAATCAATTAGTCAAGGGGAACAGAAGAGCTCCAGAGGACCAAACATTAACTCTTCACATGGGGATGGAGCCTTTCCACATCCAGTCTTTGCTGGGGACTTCTGAAACGCTCTAGAAGAATCAATTGCAACCCCAGGAGGTGCAGTTGGTAGAGTCTCATATATGAGACCCTGGGTTTGATCCCTAACACTGCCACACATAGAAAAAATGACCCTGGGTCTGAAGGAATCTTCCCCATCTGATTGAGAGAAACCCAGCAAACACTACTGCACCCATTAGCAAATCTCCTTAAAGCTGGAGCCTCTGGATAGGGTTTATCCTTCATTACTCCAGGAGGCTGCTTAGAATTATTTATTTCTCATTACACTCTCAAGGGCATGCTAAGAACTGCACAATTAAACTCCTGATATCAAAGGAAAAACTATTAAAAGCTGGGACTCTGCAGAGAAAGAGGAGGCAGACAACCAGGAGTGATCGATACTCAAGATAACACAGACACTAAGCCCGGAAGACGACGTGTTAGGCAGAGTTGATGCACACATACGGCATAGCCATGGCATAGGAAGTTGGTTTCACGTTTAGAAGCTCTCCTCCAGAGAAGTTAGCTCAGATTTTGAAGAATGTGGAAATTCTGAGAGTTTTGCCTGTGAGCGTGAGAGATGCAGATGGCACACGAGGGTCATCCTGAAGACCCGCCCATGGCCACACCCCTGCCAATGGTAGCTTTTCCACTCAGCCCCCACTGAGAAAAATAACCAACAAGCCAACTTTTCAATGAGAGTAGGAAGGGATACGCCCCTCGAAGTGGAGGCTTCCTTCTCCTGTCACCATCTCTCCTAAGCCACAGTCCCGCGCACCCACAGGAGTCCGTCCTCCCTGCAGACGCTGTGTGATGTGTCGGGCATAAAGTAATACACTACTGCAGGACAGGGTGCGCCCTGGCTCGTTCCTGCCAGAGCATCTGTGCCATGTCCAGAGACCACCAAACAATGCCTTTGACAGCTGACACTTGGAGTAAGCTCCCCAAAAAGCACACAACCCACAAGGAATTTCTCACTCAGCGCAGGTCTCAGTTTGATTTTTCTCTTCCCCTCTCCTTTCCCCAGCCACTGTCCCTTGGGCAAAGACACGTGTAGCCTCTCCAAAATGTAGCAGCGAGGGGTGTCAGGGACCCTAAGCGTCACTTAATGTAGACCACAGTGTCACTCAATGAAACGAGAGAGTCTCAGCCCGAGTGTGCTCTAGGCAAAGGGTCACCATAGCCTCTGTCACGTATAGTTTGTAAGCTCCTCTGCCCATTCAACAGTAAGGCTGGCTGTGCAGGGCTGGCGTTGATGGAACAGAGTTCTTAGTGATGGGTTTTCTCGGCAGAGAGCAGAAACTGAGTAATCCAAGGGTCTGTTCTGCTGGATGCTATTCAGAGCGATCTCATCCACAAAAACAAACAAACATTCAACTTGTTGTTTACCTGATTCTGAATAAGAGGAATGTAATACTTTTCTCTCCACAGCCTTTTGAGCCAGAGACAGGAAGCATAAAATCTTTTCAAATAATTATGACAAAATAATAAAAATTTTCTGTTTAAGATATGGATAATCACAGAGCAGAGACTCGGGGAGAGGAGAAGAAAAAGGGAGGGAAAGAGGACGCTGGCGGAATGGCAAAGGGAAATAAGGGAACATAGAGAGAGCCCATGGGATCAGAGGGAGGAGGGAACACTGGGGTGACAGCACCCCCCCAAATGCTCCCCGTTTCTGTTAAAGATTTAAACGTGCAGCTCCTCAGGAGGAACAAAGGAGCGAGAAACAAAGACTCAGAGTCCCCCGAGAACCACACGGAGAAACTCAGCCACATACAGAGGAGCCTTATAGACAAGAGCACGTGCCCCTGCAGGCAAGTCTCACCAAAGACGGAGCTGTCCTTACCAGACTGAGCCCATGTGGTGGGGGATCATCCTGTCCTATTTTTATGCATACAAGGACTCTCTCTCTCCTCTCATTTTTAAGTTCCCAACCCCTCCCCCCCCAAATTTCAAGTCATGTAAAACTATGGATCTAATTGCCACTACCTGCCAATTAAATTCTACTAAAACACAGTCAAGCTCATTAAGGAGCCCATCACTGAGGGGTGCGTTTACATTTCCACAGCAAACAAGGAGTTGTGATGAGGAACGTGGCTGGAAACACCTCACACACTGACTATCCAGCTCTTAAGGAAGCACTGACTTCCGAGCTAGATGTGGAGGAATAAAACAGCGAACAGAATCATGGCTTTCGTGACTGGACTTAGTGACAGGAGACAGACACACAGATTGAAACTAAACAAACAGTGGGGAAAAGGAATGAAAAAGATGGATTTGATGCGCCTTAACGGGCAGTGAGAAAAGATGCTGCTGACATTGGAGCGGAACCAGGAAACCTCATAGGAAGAAGCCGTGGCTATATGGAGAGGAGAATTTCAGGTGTACTTCACCAAGTACAGAGACCCACAGGAAGGAGAGTCCGAGGCTCGGCTGGAACCTCCCATTTGAATTTTTTCTTACAGTGGGCATCGCTGTTGGAGCATGGGCCGCCAGCTCCTCTGTCCGCAGGGTACACTGGGTGGGGGTACTTACCGTGTGGCAGATAGAGCAGGGTTTTGATACCTCAAGACCCGTGTTTGCATGACAGCTATTCTAGAAGCCCCACTCTCCTGCTGTAGGCTCCTGAACCTGACCAAGGCCACCTCACATGTAAATTGGGGTTACCGCCCCTTTCCCATACTGCCCTTGGGTGTGAGCAAGTTCTCCAGTGGGGAGGCTCTTTTGAAACTGATCCGTGCATAAGGGGTTGAATATCATTACACTGGACCCATCCCTTCCTGCCTGTGCTGCTGTTGTCTGCTTTTGATTTCAAGTCCCCGTGGGCAGACCACCATTTATCTTGAATTGTCTGGGAGAGCTTTGATTTTATGTGTTTGGTTCTGCTGGCTTGATAAACCACTGAAAGGTCCCAGGAAATCTCATATTCCCACTTCTCAACTCCATCTCCCTGAGACATTCTTGTCAGGACCTTGTTCATGAAGATTTGGTGAGGAGAGCTTGACCTCTGGCCGCGTGAACTGAAATGGGTAAAAGTTTGAGCTTCTCACATGTGGGGCTTCCCACAGGACAGTATTTTCTAGAGGTTTCTTCGTGGGCTGGGCAGGAGGCTAGGGACTGCTGCCCAGGTCCTGTGTGGGGGAGTGGTGGACCTGCCTTTGCTATTCTGGAGACGAGCCGGTCATGTGCTCACACGTTCCCTTCAAGACGCAGGTGAGATTTCTGAAGCTTTGAGGCCCGAGAGGCGTCTGCCAGAGAGTGACATGTGAGAGCCAGGTGTTTCATTATTAATGCCCATTCTGCTACAACTTCAGACGGTGCAGGCGGGCACAACCAGTGGCGCTGCAGCCTTCCACGGGCATCTGCTTCCTCCTGCAGATGCCCTTGAGGGTCTCCCTGTCCAACCATCTCTGATGCGCTGAACTTGGGTTGCCAATGAACTCCGATTCATGAAATGATACTCTGGTGAAAATTTCCATAGACACCGAGGCCAGTTGATTGTGGTTGGGTTTAAGAGTGACAGGGAGGGAAATGGGTATCCATGAAAAGACACCAGTCTTAGAAAGATAATTCTTAAGGGCAGGGAAGTGGGGTCAGTCAGGAGAGCGAGACCTTCACAAGTCTAAGGTCTTGACTGTTGTAGTCACAGTTCCTATTGCTGCTGCGACAAAACGCTGTGGCCAAAAAGCAAGTTAGAGAGTAAAGGGTTTATGTGGTTTACACTTCCGTATCACTGTTCATCACTGAAGGAAGTCGGGACAGGAATTCAGACAGGGCAGGAACTTGGAGGCAGGAGCTGATGCAGCAACCATGGAAGGTGCTGCTTACTGGCTTGCTCCTCGTGGCTTCTTCAGCCTGCTTTCTTATACAATTCAGGACCACCAGCCCAGGGATGGCACCACCCACCATGAGCTGAGCCCTCCCCCATCAATCTCTAATTAAGAAAGGGCCTTATAAGGAGGCATCATCCCAATTGAGGTTCCCTCCTTTCAGATAACTTTGTGTGTTAAATTGACGTAAGACTAGCCGGCACACCAAGTCAAAGCTGGGTGTAGTGGCACAACGTGTACTCCCAGAGATGGGGAGGTAAAAAGCAGGGGCTTCTAGGTGGATCCCTGGAAACTCATGGGCTGGCTCTCGTGATCCCCCCTAGTGAAGTTCCAAGCCAATGAGAGACTGTCTCTAACAATGGCTGGGAAGCATGGCATGGAGAAGAATGGCACTCAAAAGTGACCTTTGACCTGTGCAAATGTGCCTTAAACTAGAATATCCTCCATGCAAGAACACATATATACATATACATAGAAAGTATGTATTAAAATTAAGAAAAGGTTTTTTTGAAACTGTCACAATAAAGCTCTTTATTCTTGCACAGTCTATCAACACGTCTTGCCTCCAGTCTTGTTTTTTATGGCAAGTTGTAAACAGTGTAACCTGGTTTTTTCAGTGCCATCTAAGTAGGACTAAAGGGTATGACGAGAGCACATGCTAGGTCCCCACCTCCCACGGCACCCCCGTCCCTCCACCTGACCGCATCTCCTGAAGGATGGCTGTAGCTCTGTGACATTTTCATCTGCTAGAATGAGACAGGACGTAAGCAAGCAGGCCCAGGTCTCTACACTTATCTGGCTTGGGGGAAATTAGTGCTGGCCCGAGAGCACACCCACTGTACACACCAATGAGAAAACACAATTCAATTTGTCTTGGCAGCTTTAGGAGAGCAGGGCAACCATTTATTAAGTGCGGGGTAATTCAGCGCCTGTTTTTGCAGAGAAGCTGCGTTGAATTCCCCCAGGTTGGCAATTTTTTGCCTGGAGATAAGTGACTTCCCAGCCCTCTGGAAAGTTTCTGGACTGATGATTGCGCTTCTGCAGGACCGTGGCTCAGGAGTGGTACTTCTGTTGGCCAAGCCTGCCAGGGTCACCAAATACATAACACAATGGAGTCCAGGACCCCTAATTGGAGGTCTTGTGGAAAGACACAGTAGACCAGAGTGATGCAGGAAGGGTTTGTGTTTGAGAACTTTTTTGTGCACCTGGCCAGTCTGACATGGCTATGGGTGCCTGCCTGCCCTATAGCTAAGCAGAATGGTTTTAGAGGCCAGGTGAGAGACTGAAGGGATTCCATCTCACCCTTAGAGGGTGGAATGGCGGTGGATGTAGAGTCCGGGACTGGGGCTGACTGATTTGCTCTTCAGAGTTGCATGGACTGAAATAGAGGTTAAGAGACTGATGGATGAGTGACACAGAGAAATACGGTGTGCCGAGAACCACGTTCTCAAATAATCCTAACACATTCCCGAGCCACACGTGTGCTTTGCCCCAAACTCGGCAGCGCCATGGGACTCTCAAAAGACCAGGAGTCAAGTCTCAAGACCCCTCTTCCTGCCCGCTCTAGATGCAGCCAGCCAGCTCTTGATGGTGCAGACCCCATCATTTCCCTTTCTCTGCTCCTTTCTGAAAACACACAGGGGACACCCCGCCCCCAACTACAGGAAAGCCTGGCTTCTCCCCACATTGGTTGCCGTTGGCAGTTTAGCGAGGCCGAGGGCTTATGCTCTAGCTAAAGTTGTGCTGGCATTTGTCCCTCCCTGTTCAGATTGCGTCTCTGCCTGCCAAGTGTCCTCGACGAGCCACCTGTTGGTTGCTAATGCTCCAGACAGCTTCCCCTAACAGGTGGCAGAGGACACTTTTTAGCCGCCTATATGGGTTACCTCCTTCCCAAATCCCAAGGTTTTATTTGTGCTCCAGAAGGAAGTCCTAGATGTCTGTGCTTAGTACCAGTGATGCTCGTATCTGGGAACTGGACTTGTGTAAGATCTCATTCTACCCTACAGATCCTCCATCAGTTTAGCTGTAAATAAGTAAAGCCTCCTCCTTCAGAAGGTGTCTGGAATGCTGTGTGCTGTGGCACACAGCAGCCACTTTACAAATGACACTTCCCTTCCTCAAGTGTGACAACAGTCAAAATGTGGCCCTAGTCCAACATTAGAGCCAAGTCCAAACAATAGCGGTAGATGCACAGAGGTATATGGAACCAGTCAGCCCACATGGATATCTGGGGCCATGGCAGTGAAGGGAGAGAAAGAAAGGAGACAAGGCCTGGTCCTCGGGGCTGCTGCTACTGCTGTTCCATGTTTCACAGCGCGCCACGGGGCCCTCCTTCTAGCGTGAAATCCCCATGGCTCTGGAAATGCAGAAACAGCTCCTCAGCTGCTCTGCTTCCCAGGGGCCTGGAACTCACCTGGGAGCAGATCACATGCTTGGTGAGTCTCTGAACGAACTTCTCATGTGGAATGAACTGTCAGGTGATGTGTCTTTCCGAGCAGCCTAAACAGTCTAACCCCAAATCTCAAGGCAACGCGAACTTCTGTCTTGGTGGGACAGGGTCTTCTATCCTTGAATCAGGGGTCAGTTGGGAGAGAGTGGCACACGGCACACCAGGGCATCACCTCTGCCTGCACTGGGTTCTTTGCCCTGCCTGAAGAGGATCAGGAAGATTCTTTAGCCTGAAGTGTCACGTAGAGAGTGCTACATGATGTCTCCAGACACCAGAGTCCAGGATATTACTAGGCTTGCTCCTCCTCGTCTGTCTGGATCTTTCTAACCTGCCTGTTCTTCCCATGGTCTCAGAGTGTCTCCATGCCTTCCTGAGTGGTGAAGGAACTATAGTCACAGACTGCTGAGATACTTTGAGAAGTTCTTGGTTCCCTGCTTCATTTTCAGGAATCATTATACAGCCTGCTGAATAATAGGTCTAGGAATCTGCATAGTAACAAGCAAACTGTAAGAGTCCAAAGTGTAGATTCTATCCCCAGCATTGTGGACAATTTGCCCCATGGTCTTTGCAAGCACTTTTGCCTTCAAATTGCACAATCTGTGGATAGATTATTGTTAAATATCTCTACCTGTTTTGGAACTCCCTACCTTTAAAAATGCTTCATCCTGTACCACAGACTATATTTTATGCCAGCCTGCCATGGAAAATCAGTCTCTGCCTTCTCTTTCTTATTTTAAATCAGTTCTTTTTTTATGTTGCTTTGTTTGTTTTTCCGAGACAGAGTTTCTCTGTGTAATAGTCCTGGCTGTCCTGGAACTCACGCTGTAGACAAAGCTGGCCTCGAACTCACAGAGATGCACCTGCCTCTGCCTCCCGAGTGCTGGGATTAAAGGCGTGTGCCACCAAGCCTGACTTTAAAGCAGTTCTTTGCTGTACATATAATTTCACCACTTATTAACACGAAAGCAAATTTGCCTCCTAATGGGGTGACCATGCTTGCTTGCTTTGCATAAGAAGTCCATCTTGGCAGAACATTTAGTACTGCAGGACATAACTCTTCAAAACCTTTTAACGTCAATCACTATTTTGATTGTATAATCATCCACAATGAGGCCAACTGCTTTCATCAGAAAATCTGCCTTCCCTTTCTCTCCAGCACTCTTTGGTGCCTTCAAAGTCCCTGTGACTTATTTATTTTGATCTTCAACAAGGCGAATGCTTGTTCACATGGAAGTGACGTAAAACAGAAAACATCCAGCCAGACATGAATGATCGTGTGTACTGTCAAATGAGAAGAAAACCCCCGCAGCCTGCTACCATAGCGTCCCTGGTGCCCTCTCAGGCACTCTGGTAGTGTCCCCTCTTCCCGCTCGGCCTTACAGATGAACTCAATGTCTTTGAGCTAGCCTCAGGCTTCTTCTCCAAGAGTACCCATCATGCATCAGGCTAGAAAAAAACTGTTCGTAAAGGCATCCGCAAACCTAAGAAACAGTGTTCTGCGGTCCTGGAGGGCTAGCCTGGAGCTACGGGAGTGCGGAGTCGGTTTTGTTGCTGATGAAGGGAGCTCCTGGTGCTTGGGAGGCTGACTATGTAAAGGGAAGGTTTACAGACCCCCTCAGCAAAGACTGGTTGTGACCAAGCTAGGCATGTGGATATATTGTTCCCAGGGAGGGCATAATTCTAGGAGTCAACAGCTTCAAGTTCTTCACCCACAACAGCCCAGACTCCTTGTAGGGGAAAGCCATGATTCACCCCGAAGCTCCAGAATGGTATTAAATTACTTGTCCATTACTAGGTGATTTATGCTAGGATTGGGTTGAGAGGTCCCTGCCTTGCTTTCTCCTCCTCACCCCACCCACCCCAGCCTCAGCCATGGCCCAAACACCACAAGTATTTATACCAGAGAAACTGGCTCTGAGACCAAGGATGGTGGCACTTTCTCCTCACCCCCTTTTGCTACCATGTCGGTTGTACGCATATGTCCAGAGGGTTTTTATATTAAGCCATGGGGAAAAAAATTCAATTTGTTTTTTTTATTAAAGTCCAACTGCTGCCCTACTAGTCAAACCCATTTATCTCACTGAGGGGGGATTGCTCATGTCAAGCCGTGATTAGCGCACGCTACCTCCATAGCAGCCTGCTGATTACCCCAACATCTGAGAAGCTGCCTTTTGTAAATTACATTGCAGCTAATGAAGCCCAGATGCAGCCTCCTCGGTGTCCTCTCCCACGCAGTCTCTCACTCGGGCTTCGTCGCGCACAGGAGCCAAGCCACAGGCCAGTGCTGGCATCTGAATGTCATCATTACCAACGCCTGAGGCCACCCATCTCAGTCACAGCAAAGGCTTCCTTCCACGCTGTGGCTGCATAAAAACATCAAATCTGCAGAGACACACCCACCCCGCACCTTCTCCCAAAGTTTGGTCAGGAGTCAGATTCGAGTTCCGTCATTGCAGGGAACCCAGCAGATCCAGACACCAGCCCACGTTTTAATTTGGGATAATAAGGAAGATGAAGAACATGTGGTCCTAATCGGGTAGGTGCAAGGGCTGTGATTTTCAAATGACGCTAAACAGATGTGCAGGGGAAGGTGGCCATCCATATGACAGTTTAGTTCAGCTTGAACAAAGACAGGCCCTGATGAAATCTGGGGCTATTGATGCTGCTCAGTCATAAGGAGTCAAAGGCGCTGAGCAGGGAGGCTCAGGAGTGGTCAGTTCTGGTGCATTTTGCTGACTGGTGATTTATGGGCCATTCCTGGCATGGTATTCTCATGTCTTCCACAGGAAGAATGAAATATCAAGGACATAAGGATGGATCAGTATTGGTAAACACATGGTTCTCTTTTGCAAAGGTCAACGGTTTTTATTTGTCTCTTAAGTTGTCACTAATAACGTCATGAACCAGAGCCTGCTTGAACCGTGACAATACTTCAACAGAAAAGTCTACCGTATAGCTCTGCTGCTCAGAGAACCTTCTGCTATGCTCGCTTCCCTGCTAGGCTCTGCTTGCCATTCTCTGCTGGCAGTGCCTGGAGAAGGCAGATCCAGGAAGGGGTAGGATGGCCTGGTGTACACTGAGGCCTTGGTTGTGGGTCATGGTTAGAGAAATGGGAATCACCACTGTGCCAAGACCCAAGTCCCAAAGTAGTGACAATCGTCACATAGCCAGGGCTGTGAGGAGGACATGAAAGACTCCAGCCTTCTGAGTCCAGAGCAGGAGAGAGCCTCTTGTCTCCTCTCTCTCTCCAAGTCGGGACAATTTCTGAAGAAATGGCTGGATGTTTGGCTCGGTTGAGTTTATGTTTTTAATTTTGATCTATTTTGTTTTCTTAGAAATCAATTAACTGCCCATCCTACCATCTTTCCTCATACTTTAGGCAGAGCCAAGGGGGTGGGCCAAGACTCAAGGAGGGGTGACTATGGATGAGTGTCTGGTGGACCCCAAGGGTGGATGGGAGGGCGGTGCTTACGGCTGGGTTCTGCTCTTCCCCGCTCTCACACACAGAGTAAAGCTGGGCATTCACATCACTCATTCAGAGCTTTCTTGGTCCTTTCTGGGTAAGGCATGAGTTCTGAAGAGACATGGAAGCCTTACCCCATCAGTCCCCGACTTTGCAGAGTTTCCCCCTTTCCTTGTAGAGAGTAACTGCACAGACTAGATGCATCTGGAGGATAGAAGGCGATGGGGACCCAAAGGCTATAGAAACAAAAACACCATGACAGTAGAGCTGAGGGAAATAGCCTTCTTGTTGGAGCAATCACAGAGCAAAGAATGCATGGGTAGACCCTGGGACCTCTAGCCCAGATCCTGGAAGAACAAACGCCTCAGTTTCCAGGGTTGTTTTATTGTTGTTGTTTATTTTACTTCTGTTCTTTTCCTAAATGCAAAATGGTTGCTGTCCTTTGCCCACTGGCAGAGCCTGGAGAGAGAATGTGTGGCAGGAGCGCACGAGTCTGGTAACCAGAAGCTTAAACTGACTCTGTGGCGGTGATAGACTGTTCAGACCCTCGATCCTGGCTGTTCTCACCTGCCCTGCACCTGCCAGGTGGCTGAAGGGCATTTGCACATTAAGGGACCACTGTGGTGCCATCTCATCTTGTTAGTGTCTAGGTCAATGCTCTAGAGAACTTTTTCCTGAACAGTTAATTCTACTGAACAGGATTCTCCCAAACCTGACATTGGGATCCCTTCCAAGACACTGCCTCACTTGTTTCCCAGACAGAGATGGAGAGAACAGGACATAGACACCAAGTAGAAAGAGACAGACACTGAATCCTTGGAGACTTATACTTCTTTCCAATGACATTGCATGAAGAAATCAGGCGGAGTTCAAGCCCAGAGAAAGCATTTTGTACCTCCCTTTGCTTCTGTCTTCCTAACCTGGTGTTGTGATGAAACACAATAGGCAACCTTGGGGAGACAGGGCATATTTTAGTTCCTAGTTCAAGGTGGGGCGGGGAAGTTGAGGTGGCTGGACACACATGAGTCTACAGTCAAAGGCAGCTAATGGAGACAGCTCTGCTCAATCTCTCATGTTACATAGTTCAGGAACACACATTTGGATGTCAGGTGTCATCCATCTTGGCTTTTGAGAGAATCTCCCACTGGCCCAGAGATTGCATCATAGGCAAGACTGATTAGCTAGTGAGTTCCGGGGACGTGCCTGTCTCTGCTTCCTCAACAGTAGAATGACAAGTGCACATACTGTGTCTTTTTTTTTTGACATGGGTTCTGTAGGTCTGACTAAGGACCTTATGCTTTGTATGGCACACACTTTACAAAGTTATCTCTGTGGTCATGCCTCGTGCTCTGTTTCATGGCTTATAAAGAATTCCTTTCCCCACCACTGACTTGTTTAGAGACAAAGAAAGCAAGCTATTCAGGCATGGGGTGAGTTAACTAAGGCTACTTCTGGTCAGTGGGAGCTCTTGACCCTCTCCTCTAATTCAAGAAAATTTTCGGAGAACTCTCTTCCTCCCTGATAGACCCTAGTTAGAGTAGAGGCCTCCCTACAAGGAACACAGGTCAGAGAAATCTTGTATTCATCACCAATATTTTTTGAACCTATTAGAATTTTCTTCTTAACACCCGAATCTCTCTGTTCTGTTCTTTCATGGCCCAATCACCACAAGGAACTTGCCTCCTTTCTCTGCAAAAACCCTCTGGTGGCTTCCATGATCATGAATGGAAGAACAGCCCTCTGGTTTTTTGCAGAATGTCTTTTGTAAACACTGAACTCGTTAAACAAGATAAACTTTCTATAGCAAATGTGGGCTGCTATCAGGCTAAAGGGCTGGACATGCCTCTGGGGTGCTGTGCAGCCTCCAGCTGAAATCTCATTATCTGCCTAAATTTGTGTACTAAATAAATGAGACAACCTATTTATTTATTATGGAGATTTAATTAGACGTTGATTTATTTATGTGTCTATCAACACTCACCACCTTCTCTAACTCAGTATCCAAGCTGGCCTCTCTAACTACAGCATGACACAATAAGAAATTAGCTCCTGTCTTTCCGGATCTCAGAGCATCAACGGGCAGAATGCTGAAGGCAAAAACCAAATGGACCATGATGAGAGGAGTGGAAGTTCAAAGGAGAACTCTAGAAAAAGACAAAACTCTCCAAACTCTGAAAAAAAAATCCACCATGTCAAAGCTTGAGCCGCATGAAAATAAGTGTCTGTGAACCACCCCTGAGTAAAATCTAGCAGAATTAAATACAAGGACAAGCACAACAGCGAGACACAGTGCAAGACTGAACATGATGGGAATGTTCATAACTCCGGTACATAGGAGAAAAAAAAAAAAAACAAAAACAAAGAGGATTGTTGGAAGTTGGAGAAATCATGACATCATGACCTACATAGTGAGTTCCAGGCCAGTTAGGGTGATATAGAAAGACTTTATCAAAATAAAAGGGAGAGGAGAATGAGATAAAGGGGAGAGAGAAGTGGGGAGGGAGGAAAGAATGATGGTGATGAGAAACAGAAAGAGAGACAAGGAAAGACAGAGAGAGAAAGACATACAGAGAGACAGAGACAGAGAGAACAAGCAAGCAGAAACCATAGTAAGTCCAAGTTAGACCTTCCATGAGATGGCTTTCTCTTTATCACTTGTTTTTGCTTGCTTTCCAGCAATCAGGATTGAGCCTAAGGTGTTGTGCAGGCTAGGCAAATACTCTTACCCCTGAACTACATCCTCAGCCCTACTGGTTTGAAAGACTGTGGATCTCCTTGTGAATTTTTACAAAAGTTAAAATCTGAGACCAGGAGGTAGCTCTCTAATCACAACAGACTCTTGCAAGGAAATTGGTCAATGTTTTAAATCTGGGCAAACCTGGGTTAAAGACCATTAGAGCTGGTAACGTTGACATTGGCTTCTGGAGACGTATGGAGCATGCTCTCCCAGAGTGACACAGAAAACAGGGAATGACTAGGGATTCACAGAACTTATTCTCAAATAGTGGATTTCAGGGTAGGGGGTTCAGCTTCTGGGTAGAGGGCTTGGCTAAAATGGCTGGTTTCCATGCCCTACAGCCCATCCTAGATGTAGCTGGATGACCTGATCACTTTTCTGATGGTTCCTTAGTATGGGGAGAACAGCCCAAAATTAAGGGCCCCTGTAAGTCACACCCCATCTTGCAGCACTGTACATCAAAAGCCCTAGGTCTCTTCAAACATTGATACAAAATGCTACTTGCTTGTCACAATTTCTGACAACATGTATTCTTAAGCAACTGCTTAGAAGTTTGCTTTAGATACATTGTGGATTTTGCACTGAAAGTGTTCCATGTTTTCTGTCTGCAACCAGGGAGCCTAGAGTCAAGTGTGTGACGACATTGTCTCTTATCTGCATCAAAATGTGTCACATGGTTTGGGGGTACTTAGGAGCTTCCAAGCTACATGGCCACTATTTTATCCATGTTTTTGCTTCCGTAATTCCTAAGTATCTTTATTTTACTCATTTATTCATATTTTAACCATTAAATTTTTTGAATATGCAAGAACATGTAATTTAAAATCTTTAAAAGCAGGGCAGGAGAGCTGGTTCAGCAGCTAAAGGTGCTTGCTGCCAGGTCTGGCAACCTGAGTTTGATCATTGAGACCTAAATGGTAGAAGCCAGGAATGGACCCAGGAAAGCTGTCCTTTGACCTCTACATGCATGGTGTGTTGCACGATTTCTAATTGTTCTTAACAACAAAAACTCAAAAGTCAGATATTGGGGTTAATGCTGAAAGATCAGAGAAGCAGAGCAACCAGCCACTAGAGAGTTCTTACCTTTACCAATGTTCAGACCAAAGCGGCAATCCTGTCTCTATGAATCCTCAGATTGCTATTGTCTCTACAAAACCTCAGACTGTATCTCAGACTGAATCCTCAGACTGCATCTGAGCTCCTGTCTCCTTTTGTTTAATTTTCCCATCTCCACCCAGCTATATCATTCCTGTCTCCACCTCCCTAGTGCTGGGATTAAAGGCATGTGGTCCCAAGTGCTGGGATCACCTTTGTGTGAGCTCTGTTTCTCTTTTAGGCAGATTCAGTCTTATATAGCCCAGGGTGACTTTGAACTCACGGAGATCACCCAAGTGCTCTGTCTCCCAAGTGCTGGGATTAAAGGTGTGTGCTACCACTGCCTGGCCTCTGTGGCTAACTAGTGGCTTAGCTCTGCACTCAAATCTTCAGGTAAGCTTTATTTGTTAGATCACAAACACAATATCACCACAGTGGTGCATGTGTATGTGAGTGTATATGCACACACTTCACACATAAGTGAATAAATATAATATTTTTAATGTTTAAATGGTTTTATTTATTTATGAAACAAGGCCTCTTGTAGCTCACCATCAAATTTGCTATGTCGCTGAGGATAACGTTGACCTTCTGATCCTCTTACTCCCACTTCTGATGTGGGATGTCCTTTTGCATATGTATTGATTTTATTGGTTGATGAATAAAACTGTTTCCGCCAATGGTTTAGCAGTGTAAAGGCAGGTGGGAAATCTAAACAGAGGTAGAGAGAGTAGGTGGAGTCAAGGAGACGCCATGTAGCTGTAGAAGGAGTAACATGCCACACTGGTAAGCCACAGCCTCGTGGCAATATACAGATTAATACAAATGGGTTAACTTAATAGTTAGAGCTAGTCAATAAGAAGCCTAAGGGAGCGGGAGGGGAATGGGAGCAGGGGAGGAAATGTAAATTTTTGAATGAAAAAAAAAAGATTAGAACTTCTAGAAAAAAGGCATCAGCATTTGGAACACAAATGGAAAATCCTACATCTCTCAAAATTTTAAAATATCTAAATAAACCCAGATGATTCACAATGAAAAAAAAAAAGGAAGCCTAAGACATTGGGCAAACAATTGTGACTGATATTAAGCCTCAGCGTGCTTATTTCATAAGCAGCTGTGGAACTAGCCAACAGGACCCGGTGGGTGGAGAGAAATCGCTCCAGGGAGACCAGCGAGATAGAGAAAGTCCCCATTTACACACTTCCTAAGTCCTAGGATTACAGGCTTTATCACTACACCCATTGTATTTGAAGCTGGGGATGGAACCTAGGATTTGGTGTAGGCTAGGCAAGCACTTTACCAGTTCAGCTACATCTCCAGTCTCTGAAAGTTCATTGTAAATGACGGTGTAAAGACTCACTTGTGATCTTAACAACAACAAGAATGCATTGTTGTTACTATCGCGATATATTTTGTGGCAATAATTTCAATAAGGTTGCAATGAAACAGCATGTGAAAGTGTGCTTCATATTTCTGTAAAAGTTTCGTAATTTTTTAATTGCATGTAAGTGTCTGTGTGTGGGCGCACATGAATGAGGGTGCCAGAAGATGCATGTGAATGGATCCTCTGGAGCTGGAGTTACAGGCAGTGGTGAGCTGCCCAGTGTGGGTCCTAAGAACTGAACTTGGGCTTTCTGCAAAACTAATCTTCATCTTAATCTTAGAGCCATCTCCCCAGTCCCCTGTTTCATGTCCCTACCTCCACCCCACACACTCATAGATCCATGAGCATTTTCCTGATATTATTTGCATTTTAGTTGGGGGTTTTTAGTATGTTTTCAGGTTTTCTTTTTCCTCTTTATTTTGGCATTATTAACATTGTTATTAAAGTATTCCTAGAATTTACTTTCAGTTTCTCATCATTGTCTTAGAATAAGTTCCTAAGAGAATTGGTCATTTAACTGGCGTCAGCAATGGGGCTCTCTGTGGGTGTTACACCGTCTATGTTCCTGCTAGCAGCATCAGCAATGGGGCTCTCTGTGGGTGTTACACCGTCTATGTTCCTGCTAGCAGCACAAGCAGCTTGCTTGTTTGATTTGCATCCTTGGTGGATTTATTGTGTTATCACTAAAGGCTGATCATTTTATGCTGAAAATGGGTTGTTTTGTGATTAGCCGTTTTGATGATCAGCTATCTCAATCACTCTTCCTCTCCTTGTCGATCTCTTTGATGTTTTCTTCTTTGAATTGCTGCTCTTCTATCCGAGTCCATTTCTCTTGGAGGGGTCTTATTGCTTCTTTCTTATTTATGGGAGACATTATATGTGGATTCAACGACATCAATTATTTTTCTATTAGTTTTGAGAAATACATTTGCGTTTCCATTACATTATAATTTCTGGATCACAGGACTTTAATCCTTATATAATCATCTCAATAGATTTGCTCAGTTTAATTCTTATCTACATCTGAGAATAACTATCCACATACACATTTCAAAACAACTTTGTCTTTTAGATTTAACTATGTAAATTTAGTTAAAATCCATAATTAATATTGGTAGGTCTAGGCTTTGGTCAAAAGCTCAAGGCACGGGCTCACAATAACACATTCGTTTCCCCGACATCCTTTGGGCTAGTGTGATGTGCTCTAGCACCGGAAACAGAACCATTTGCAGCATTTCTTACACAAGTTTCTCTGGAGGGTAGGCAACAACCTGAGTGAACCTGGAAGACCTGTCTCCCCTGTGTCACCTCCAAAAAAAACATCTAGTCGCTTAACATCTAGGGCCAGTGTGCAATTCTCACCATTGTATGTGTATGGCTCAAACAAGTAAACAGAAAGACTGAGCTTGGGAAGTAAAATTCTTACGTGGTTCCCAGAGTTTAGAATAACAGTTCTGTAAGACTTCTGGTGAGCCCCAGACTCAACAGAGTCTGAAGAGCATTGGACCAATGGGTGAGGTAGGTGCACTTTTGCCTGGCCAGCCAGGATGGTGAGACCCGGATCACTCCTTTCCATAACATCCATCTTGGATGCTCTTCTTCCCACCCAGCAGCCTCATCTTATCTGATCTGACGTCCTTCTCTATAGATGCTCGGCTAAATGATACCTCAGGACAACTGAAACCACAGTACGTACACTCCTAAAGGGAGGTGGGCTGGAGTTGTTTTATGGCTCAGCCCCGGACACAGGCACCAAGGCCCTGATCTCCCAGGGTAGCAGATGAATGTGTTCTGGCTCTTGCCTGATGTATAGTATATCTGTCTTCCATAACTGATTTCAGCGCGGTGCTTGGTTTTCTGCACAACTAAAGGCATTGATTTCACAATGAAGGATAAAGCCGGGATGATATGGGGTCTGCTTTCCTGAACAATCACTTCTGCAAGAGGGAATCAGGTGTCTAGCAAGTTGTGTCTCCTTCTTCCCCTCCTCCTAAAACAAAGGAGTTAGAGAGTTCAAAGGTCCGAGGCTCAGTGCTCAGACATGAATTCTCTGGCCTGGGGCAAACAGACAGCATCTCCTACTTGGTTTTCTGAGAACAGAGAACTGTCAGAGGCTTCACTTCTTCCTTTGACATCTCTCATTCCTGATCTTCCACACAAATAACCAAACTGTGAATGATGGGCATAGTTTTAATCAACTTGAAAGATTCTGTTGATATTGCAGTCAATACTCTTTTATGTGCTAAAAATAAAAGGGCCTAAAGTGTTTATTCCTCCCAAAGCAAGAATTTATAGCAACATCAAAATATTGATAAGATGAAGGGTGTGGGACATAGGAAAGACTAGGCAGGCAGAGACAAGCGCTACAGTATATAAAAAGGCTTATTCTCCATCCAGTCCCTTCTCCATCATTAGCCCAAGAGATGAACGAATGAATCCAGCAGCATTTGAACCACTGCACCCTTCTAACCCCATGATGGACCAGTTGACCTTGGGACTGCTCATCCTAAAGGTGTTAAAGAGGGAGACAGTGGCCGTGTACGCACTGTGCCCCCTTTGGTTTCCAGTCATGTGTCAACCAGGGCTATACATGACACAGCCGTCCTACTTATTCACATTGAAGATGAAGGAGGATGAAAGTAGGAGTGACAGACACTGGTACTCCTCTCCCGGAGAGGACCAGAGAGTAAATACTTCAGGCCTTGCAGACCAGATGGCCTCTGTTGTGACTACTCAACTCAGCTGTCACAGGGAGTGGCCACAGACAATATTAAACCAATGAGCTTGGCTGTACGCCAGCTGAATTTTCAAAGGCACGGAGATCGCAGTCCATGCAATTTCCACTTGTCACAGAGCAGTTTTCTTCTTTTGATTTTGCTTCAATCACTGAGAGTGTCAAAACCACCCTTAACCCCCAGGCCTGCTTAGACGGCCAGCTGTAGCTGTCCCTGCAGGGATCCAGCTCCCTCATGATCACACGAGGTGCTGAGAAGTGGCCCGGTGAATCTTTGCCTGTATTGTGAACGGGATCTATCGCCATTTCTGAGTTCCAGAAGACTGGCTGCTCCCACTGTAACAATGCTCTTCTTCACCAGCATTGTGATCCACTTTTTCCACATCAGAGAAGGGGTCTGCTGCAAGATGATTGACAAGTGGAGGTCCCAAGCAGGACCACCATGTTGTCCCAGGGTTTCCAGATGGGAGAAGGTGAGCCTCTTTTTTTTTAACCTAAATGGGGAAACGCCTGCATTGTGGACCTCCAAGGAAAAACCTAAAAACGGTGGGCATGCCACTACCTTGGTATGATGAGAATACCCAGAGCAGATAGGCAGAGCAGTTTCGCCAAAGTCATATATCTATCTCATGAGCAATCAGGTTGCAATAATAAGATCTGTAGGTCTAATTAAGACACAGCTTTACCATAACAGGCCTCAGAGACGTCTCAAAAACCCAGGGCCCTCTGTCCTCGTAAGCAAGTCCAGAGGACTGGCTAACTGTGCCATACTGTGCTGGGGGCTCTATTCATGACCCAGACAGTGGCATCTCTCATCTCATGGGTGATAGAATGTACGTCTAAGATACATTCCTACCCTTAGATCAAAGGGGTCTTCTCAACATTCAGATAACCTGCACAAAGTATGTCCGTGTATCAGAACTGACCACCATGGAATAGGCGGCCTCCTGCCAGGTAGAAGCACTTCAGGAGAACAGAAGACAAATAGCAAAGAGCCCTTCAGCAAGCTTGTCAACCTGCCAGTCTGAAAGGGCTTTGGGGGTCAGCATGGTGAACGCTCTATGTACCGGGAATACGACATAATTGAACACATCGCAGGAAAGTCACCCCTGGAATGCCACATGCCTGGAGTGACAACTAGTTTGTTTGGCTTATCATCAAAAGAGTTGCTTTTCAAATTCCCCAATAATTTCATAATCTACAGGACAATAGTATTTGGTGCACAGAATTCTGACCTGGAGGCACTCTAAGCACAAATGCATTCTTGAACAGGAAACAACTGAATTATCTTGAACATGATGCTACCGGTACTTTTATTATGTGTTAATCCCTCAAAAACCAATCACTAAATTAAACTGTACTAATTAATCTAAAACATTCAATTTGCCTTGTGGATAGTTCCAGGGTTTATTTGCACTTGGACATTTTCAAAGTTGTTTTTTTTTTAATACCCAAACTCATTTTCATGTTCAATTACCAAGGATTCTTTCTTTGACCAAACTAGGTAAACTTCTAAAGTTTCTATTAGCTCATTTGTGTAACTTTTTTTTTTTTGGAAAATCCAGTTCTAGTAAGAACCCTAATCATCTAACTTGTCAAAAATCCTTTCCCCCCCAAATATTGTCACCTTGGGACTGGTCATGCCCCTCTTCATCCACTGTCCCCTCTTGATATCCAATGGCCCTGTCCTGGTTTTAGCAAAAACAGTCTAGGCACACTCTCTAATGTTTAACAATATTAGCAAGAGATTCATCATACTGTGCCCATGGACCTGCTTCTTGGACATCTAAATTACACTTAGCCATGCTCTATTTTGAGTTAGCCCAACTTCTCTCCCTTACAGCAGAATACCATGCTGACAAATACCATGGTTACAGCCTTTGTTCCTGTCGTTAATGAAATCTGCCCTACTATGCAGATATCATTAGATAATTTACCCAATGGTAATCCCCAAATATAAACACAATTCCAAAGCAATCTAAGCTAAGATCACTGATCAAGCCCCTTGGAATTCCTCACGCTGACTTCCAGCATTCTTTTCTCTTCTTATAGCACTAGCAAGTTGGTGTATTTAAATTATCTACTGTTGATGGCTGGAAAGAGAGAAGAATATAAACTGCCAGAGGCACCTCGGGAAGGCTGGGCTCTGCTGGAATGCTAAAGATGGAAAGAAAAAACCCAACACTCCAAGGCAACACCACAAAGACTGTGTTGGACCGCACCTCAAATATTTCTTACTAAAGGTCAGAGAGAAGAGGGAATTAGGGACCAGAGAAAGAGAAGAGAGAGAGGAGGGGAGAGAGGGAGAGTGAGGAAGAGGGAAGAAGGGAGGGAGGGAAGGAGGGAGGGAGGAAGGGAGAGAGAGGGGGGAATAGAGAACGAGCCTGGTGAGAGAAGGGGAAATTAATGTTTTCCCCCATCCAATCAATACAAAGATACACGCATGCACACACATGCACGCACGCACGCACACACTCGCCACCCCTGAGTACTGCCTACTTTACATTCTTTCTGTTATCAGAAACCAATCCTTTGGCTGCTGCTAGTC
>NW_004949124.1:3381386-3385013 GCF_000317375.1 Microtus ochrogaster | reverse complement strand
TGTTGTTGTCATTGTTGTTGTCGTTGTTGTTGTTGTCATTGTTGTTGTCATTGTTGTTGTCGTTGTTGTTGTTGTCATTGTTGTTGTCATTGTTGCTGTCATTGTTGTTGTCATTGTTGTTGTTGTCATTGTTGTTGTCATTGTTGTCGTCGTTGTTGTTGTTGTTGTCATTGTTGTTGTCGTTGTTGTTGTTGTTGTTGTCATTGTTGTTGTCATTGTTGTTGTCATTGTTGTTGTCATTGTTGTTGTCATTGTTGTTGCTGTTGTTGTTTTCTTTTTTTTTTTTCAGCACCCAAGTTCATTTGGGATTTTGCGTTTTCTTTTTTTCGACAGCTCCATCTTTTCTCCTTTGGGCTCAGCTCCCTTTGGGTCAGTTTTCCTTCAGTCCCTCTACTCCTCAAGGCCACTGCTACTCAAGCTGGAGATCCTGTCACTGAGGAGCCTGCTTTCCCCGCACTCAGAAGGCAGAGGAACGAATGGCGTGACAGACGACAGCTCCTTTGTACTCCGGGAGCCCAGAGACCTTTTCCCTACTTTCAGATTTCCTCTTCATCCCCATGTTCTTCTTGATCCCCCCTTTCTGTATAGCACCCCAGTTCTCCCCAGCTCTGACCGCATCCCCATCTCTCAGCTGCTCAGACCTTTGGTTATGAATTCCCATGTGATCTGGGATCTTGCATCCAATAGCTGAACTTGAGCCTGTCTATGAGCCTTAACTGTTGTGAAAGTGGAAGAGAACTCCTCTTGACTGAGGCCTGGGCTGTCTGCTCAGTGTGAAGAGGTAGGTACGTCAGTGGTTGTCCTCTCCTACAGCTGGAGAGAGCGTGGCTGGAGGCCACAGTCTCTGCTCCATTGGCTAGTGTTAGTGTTCGGGTATCAGACAAGCTGAATATGAAATGAAAATGGAATAATGAACTTCTTTTGGTCCCACTGTGGTGGAACTGGGCTGGACAATGTGCCTCAAAAAGATGGGTCTGAAGAGATGGCTCGGTGACCTACAGCACTTAACTGATCTTGCAGACAACCCAAGTTCAATCAGTTCCCAGAATCTGTGTGGTCACAACTGCCTATAACCTCTATTCCAGAGGCTCTGACACTTTTATTCTGCGGTCTTTATATGGATATGGTGCACATACATACATTTTGGTGCACACACACAAATGCACACATACACACACACATAAATAAATAAAAATAAAGTCTTTTAAAAAGATATATGCTAGTCTTCAACTCTGGTACCACTAGAGGGATCTATTTTGACAACACAGTCTTTCTAGATGTAGTAAGGGTTAGCTAGACATAAATAAAGACCAGAATCTCTATTTAAAAGAATGGAGGAATAGATTGGAGCCAGAGCAACACAGGAAATAAGGTACATGATAAAGGCAGAAGTTGGAGTCATGTGGCCCCAAACCAAGGGCTCCAAGGAACACTGGAAGTAGACAAAGCAAGAATAGACTCTGAGATAAAGCAGGAGTATTTATCAAGTGAGCGAGTGAGTGAATGGCGGGCATTTACTTTGATGGATCTGACACTGGGAAATAATAACTGGAAAATGGGATAGGATTTTTGGAAATAGAGATAAGAGGTTATGGATCTGTGTTCATGTATCTGTTTATCAGTTTATCAATGCTTTAAAGATCAAAACACCCCAAATAAATATACAAACTCTTCCCCCACAAAAAGAATGGACTCTGCGCTAGACCTTCCAGGCGGAGTGTGCTGTCGTTCAGCTTGACTTTGGAGTCACGACCTCCAGAACCATGAGATGATCCTTTCTATGACTCTAAGGCAGTCAGTTTGTGGTAATTAGTGGTGTCAGCACTCAGAAACTAGAAATGCCTTAGAGAAAAGACTCAGATAAGGTTATTTTCTGTAGCACAGGTGGGAGAGAGGACTATGATTTGCTCCTCAGAGGCCTGGACATTTTTTTTATAGGTTACTTTCCGTCTGCATCTGGCTTTGCATGTGGAGTGGAGGCTTTGGATGAAGCAAAGGGGACTCTGGTCTGTGAAGGGTAAAGGGGTTTTTGGGAAAATAAATGATGAAGGTACCAGGACATCGCTGTAGACCCAGAACAGAAGATGGTGGAAGGTGATTTCAGACATCTGAGACTAAGTCACTGGTGATAGCTGAGGTGAGAAACAGACAGTAGAGCACAATACAGTTTCTTGCCCTGGGACAGTTTCTCTAAGAAGGGTGGGCATGCTTCTTCTCCACACACAATACTCTTGACACTTCCTTGAAGGCTGGTCACCCTTGTTCCTCCAGTCACAGTGTTCCAAAGCTTGCTTTGCAGCAAGGACATGAGGACCTACAAGAGCTTCCTCACCTGGACAGACTGGAAAATCATATCTGTTGAGAGGAAACTCAGGGATTGCATTTGGGGAGAACCATGGGAAACTATTCAGCATCCTCTTAAATGGAAAGAGAAAAACAACAGAACCCACTTGAAGGAAAAAGATGGCACTAGGTTACAGGCCAGAAACAAGTGCTAGATGCAAGAACCAGAAAGTTCAAAGAGGGTATTGGCATTCGCCTCTTTTCATTTCATCACAAGCATTATGTGACTTTGGCAAGATATTTTACTCTCAGTACAAGATTCTGGGGTGTGGTGTGAAAGGCATGGTGGGCCAGGCAGAACCAGCCTTCAAAGCAGACTTGGAATTTTGAGAGAGTCATTAAGTATAGCCTCCATCAAAATTAAAAATAGACATACTTAACTAAAATCATTGTTTCTTACTGGGAGCGACTGGATCCCAAGGGACATGGAGCAATGTCTGGAGACAGTGGACAGCTTTTTGTTGTCGTGCTGGGTGCTATTAGTTCCTACTGGGTGGAGTCAGTGGCACTGGTAAACCTCCCATAATCCCTGAGCTTACTTCTACAACACAGAACAATCCAGCTTAAAGTGCCAACAGTTCCAAAGCTGAAGGATGCTGAATTAAATCTGTTATATCCATTAAAACAAAGGCACTAAGCTGGGTGGTGATGGCACAGTCTTTAATCCCAGTAGTACTTGGGAGGCAGAGGCAGGTGGATCTCTGTGAGTTCGAGGCCAGCCTGGTCTACAAGAGCTTGTTCCAGGACAGGCACCAAAGCTACAGAGAAACCCTTTCTCGAAAAACAAACAAACAAACAAAAGCAAAGGCACTAAAGATGATTCAAACTCATTGATTACAGGGGAATTATTTACTAGTATATTTGAAGGTTTTCTACTTGGTCTTAGAGCTACATATACATTGCATCTGTCTTTGGGAAATGTTATATAATGGTGTGAGTTATACATGCCTTCCCCACTCCACAATCAGCAAAGTCATGTCAATAGCTTAAAGGTAGTCACTGGAAGAGGAATAGTTACATTTTGAGAAACGGCACACATTATAAATAAGGTTCCCCTTATGGGTTACAAATTTAATTGTTCAACTTTCCCTTTGGAGATCTGGGACAGAGAGTCTACAAGAGTGTGTAATTTTCTTTTACTTCTCTCTAAAAAATGCAGTAAAGAAAATACCCTGTGTTTTTCTTAACAGAAACAGAGGATAAAACCAGAAAAAAAAAGGCTAGGAAAAATGAAATGCCTGATGCACACACACACACACACACACACACACACACACACACACA
>NW_004949124.1:3371166-3381281 GCF_000317375.1 Microtus ochrogaster | reverse complement strand
AGAGAGAGAGAGAGAGAGAGAGAGAGAGAGAGAGAGAGAGAGCACAGAGAAGGAATAGGGTATTTACAAGAAGTAATTTTAAATGGAAAGGAAGCCATGCATCTAAATCTATCCTTGTAGACTATTTAAACATCTGGATGAAAAGAAAAAAAATCATGCCTTTACCCAGATGTCTGTTCTTTGTGATGCCAAGTAGATGAATATTTGAATATTTAGGTTATGTGAAGCATAATAGCTCAATATCAGGAACCATCAAGTGATTTTTCAGTTTTCACTTCGGGCTCAGATATTTGAAAACAATTCTACTTTTGCTAAAGTAGCGCTTGGTTTTAGAGCAATCTAAGAGGGACGCCGGGTCACCATATGGATTTGTGGATTTGCTTACTTGTCACATATAGAGTTTGAAATCACTCTGGGACTCGGGAAAGGGTACACCACGTGGGGTGAAGGGAGAGAGAGGAAAGCAGAGGGGGAAATGAATCAATCTTAACTGAAAGAAGAATGTTATCAAATCTTCAGCTACGTGGGTGGGACAAATCTGATGGGACACAATGGCAGCTGAGAAGGTCAAACTCAGGAAAGGCCACTTCTGAAGTGCACTGAAGTCAAGGATGGACGGTCAAGATGGAAAACTCAGGACAACGAAAGGCAAAAGCACGCCGGTGGATGGAGAGAGAGCATCTTGTATCGTAGGAGGTACAAACTGGCTTGCCAAAGGAAACGGGCTAGGGCCCAGTCCGCGGATGCATAGGTAAGGGAGAGCTTCTTCTCCGATGGCAGGAGGGCAGACAAAAAAGCCCGGCTTCCTCCCCTAAGGGAGAAGGGAGACTGGAGAGTTAGTCCTGAGCTTCTCAGTCGCTGGTCAATCCTGAATAATCAAATTAGCCTCAACTTGGAAAGCTGCATTCAACCCTGGTATCTTAGGAAACAACACATAACAAAATAAAACCAGAAAGGACCATCCAAACAGCACAAGGTGCCATTGCCAGCAGGTGGAGTTTCCATCTTCCTCTTAGCTTTGCCCTCTGTTTATAAATCATCTACACACAGGAGCTAACTTACGATCAGAAGAACAAAAGGGCAGTTTCCTTTATGTGTGGCCTGCATGAGTTTCTGTGCACCATGCGAATACATGCATCCACAGAGGCCAGAAATCTTCGGATCCCCAGGAACTGGAGTTACAGGCAGTTGTGCCACCCGATGTGGGTGCTGGAACCAAACTCAGATCCGCTGCAGGAGCAGTAAGTGCTAACAACTGCTGAGCCATCTCCCCAGCCTCCACCCCAGGTGATTTATTTAAAAAAAAAATGATAGTCAGAGGTAGTAGTAGCACAGGGCCGTAATCAAAATACTTAGCCTGAGACAGGGGGATGGGGAGTATGATGTCAGCTTGGGCTGCAGACTGAGACACTATCCCAAAAGTGAAAACAGAAATAAAAAGAAAAAACAAATGATAGTAAGTATAGCACATCTAGACACACATACACACATACTCGTGCACACACACACACACACACACACACACACACACACACACACACACACAGTATTTTGCCTTGAGGCATGATCTGAAATGCCCAATCTGGAGCATAAGACAGAACCATCACTATTGCAGTCTGGGCTGCTTATTGGCCTCTGCTTGTTTGTTGTGGTTTTGTTTTCCAGCTGCATTGACACTCTGTCTGGCTATTGATGTTTCAGATATTTAGCAACGATTCAGCCTCGCATCTCTTTGACTGGACCACCTCAGAGAAGAGCAATTTAGAGCCGCAATTCTCGGTGTTCTTTGCCTTAGCTCTCGGCTCCAACAGCAGCTTGACACGGCTTAGACCCAAAATGAAACTACATTTGGCTGTTCACTTTGGATTGGGAATTTCAGAATGTTATTTTTATTTCTGTTACTTTTGAAATTCGGTATTAGTATTGGCTGTCTGATTCTATCCATGTTCCCAAAATGTCAATGCTTATACTTTTGACTCAATGGAACAAATGATTTCATTTATTTATAAATTAAATATAATTAGATATATATTTAATGTCGATTATCCCTGGCACTATTTTGTGAATACAACATAAAGAAAACATTTTAAAAGGCAACATTCTACACAAACAGCACTATGCCGGGAACATACATTTCTAGAAAAAGTCTCAGTACTAGAATAATGTCTCCTGGAGTTAGATGACCAAAACCTCCAATCATGTGCTTGCTCGCATTCTTATGGGCACTGAAGGCAAATACAGTAGTGACTTGGTTGGTTACAGGATTATCCTGGAACTTCTAGGGCTGGGAAAATGGCTCAGTGGGTAAAGTGCTTGCCATGCAAGCGGGAGAACCTGAGTCTGAGACTCCAGAACCCGTGTCTGTGCTGTAATCCCAGCCCTCCAGAGAGGGGAGAAGACTCAGAAGTCCAGGAGCTGCTAGTCTGCCTTATGCAGCAGTGGAGAACAAAGTGATCCTGTGTCAACCAGGCAAAAGGCTAGGAGTGACACCAAAGGCTGTCCTCTGACTTCCGTACCTGCACTGCGACAACATTCACGTGCATGCACACACACACACACACACACACAAGCACATGCGCGCACACACATACACACCACAAACACAAAGATGGGGAGAAAGAACAAAATATCCCTGTATTTCTAGCACAGCTTTTCTACATCCTCTAAAGACAATAAATACCTTTAAGAAGGCATTAGACCTAAACACACAAAAAACAAAAACGAATTCAGCAGGCTGTATTTATACATTGGCGAGCACACGTGCGTGCGTGCGTGTGTGTGTGTGTGTGTGTGCAGCAATAATAATTAAAGAAAAAGAGGTTGTCATTTTGAGAGTGAGTAGGGGTGTGGGAAGGGGTGAAGAGAGGGCGGGTGGAAGGGACTGAGGGGAGAAAAGGGGGAAAATGATGTAATCTCATTATATTCTAATTAAAACATATTTAAAGAAAAATAAACATTTTTAAAAGAAAAAGGAAAACAGTGCTAGCCTCATCTGTCAATAATCATCAATAATTTCCCTCAGCTGGATCCAACTACTCCTCTCGGCCTTCGTCCTGTTGATCTGTCTGCAGCATCTATCACTGGCCGCATCTTGGGGGATGCTCTGGAGAGAACTTGAGCTTCAGCTGGGATTCCAGCTACATGGGTCTAAATCACATAACGCAGTGTTGGCACTTACTAGACACGCAACAAATGCCATTTCCTACTCCAGTTTCCCATCACACACTGCTGTGACTTTCCCCTTGGCTGCTCTCCTGTTGGAACATCCTGCAACATTGTTCTTACCTAATCCTCAGCAGCTCTGTTTTGGGTGCTGTGTACTTCCTCCTAAATTCCCATCAATATTTTCAGCTAGATTCTGAAAATGAGAATGGGGTCCACAGACTAGGTGCTAATGTGATAATTTTCACATCTTATATTTTCAGCAGCCTATACGCATTTTAAATAGTACTCAACACACCAAATCAGATCAGCATTTCTGTCCCCCAAGCAATCTTTCTTTCAATGAAACTGTCCCAGGCAGTGGAAAGAACCTGAAGACTTGGGGACAAGAAGGGAACAAGGATACACAAAGAAGTGACATCCAGATGGGCTGGAGGAGTGAAGAAGGAAAGACTGTGGAGGTGAGCAGGTCAGATTAGAGTCAGGTTAGAGACATGCGGCTCCATTCTGAAACTCACTGGGACTGGTTGTCTGTGGGACACTCTGAAAAACAGACTAGCAAAGTTGGTGGAAGGGTACTGCCTGTGAGAATTCCTCGACCACTGAGGGCAGCCCCTGACTCCTACTGAGAAACATCAAGAATGTATGGGAACCTTCACAGTGAATTCCACGCTTGCTGCCATGTGCTGTATAAGATCACAGATCATAAAGTGCTCCATGAATGGTCTTCATCATCACTCTCTGTCAGGGGGCTAAGGCAAAGGAGCCTTGACTGGCACTAGATTCCTCTCCAAAGAGGACATTCCAGTCTAGAGTTTTGTATCTTCAGTTTGTATAAGTATTGGCTGGTCATCACCCATATTTCCTAACACCTCCAACTTCAAAAGAGACTCAGAAAGGAAGGAGCAGGACAAGAGGACATCATGGGAGGATGGATATGATCAACATATATGATATAAATACATGACTGTGTCATAATAAAACTCATTATTTGTACAATTAATATACTCTAAACAAAAGTTGTCAAATGTATACAATCTCTGTAAAATATTTTAAAAACTATTTTCAGTCATCCTACTGGCAAAAGGATTGGAACCATCATTTGAGCCTATGTGTGAGCAAGGCTGATTAAAACAAGTAAGTAATGATTTACCGAGAGAGACACCATAGAATAGCTCAGAAGGCTCAGAAAGAGGTGCACCATGATGCTGAAGCAGAAACGTGTGGGGCAGTTATTATGAACATCTGCACACTGACTCACGGAACATCTGCTTCGATTGATAGAAACTGCACGCTACACCAAAGAGACAGAAAGACACTCAAAGTAAAAGACTTGAGCACAGGATTCGAGTGCAGTGGAGATGAAGTAGCCCAGGGAAAGCTTTAAGAAGACTTAAATAAAGCCAGATAGATGATGCAGAAGTGCCCTAGTCTCCAGGGTGCCAAAAAGAGCCACAAAAATCTAATACACATTGGTTCGCTGAAACGCCCCAAATTTTTATAAAGTGAAAATACAACAGATGACATTTCCTTATAGGGGCGCAATGATTTTTTTTAAATAACTATTTCACACTAAATACAAAATGATAAAAACAAAAGCATCTTTCCTCTGTGACTAAAAAGCCCCAGTTGCTACATAGAAAAAGGAAATAGAAAGCAAAACCGTAAAGTTTCCGAAAAACAACAAGCGCAATCTATCAGACACCAGTGGCTATAATTAAAGCAATAATCAAAGGGAAATATATAATTTTATGTATTTATATCTACTTCTTTGAAAATTTTTGGTTCATTTGATTTGTGCTGAGCTGAGAATGAGGTTTTCAAGTCTCCCATTTCCTTTTATGCTTGTCTCTTCTGCTTAGAATTGTAAATTTAAATATACTAAAATTAGAGATAATTAAAAAATAGATCACTCACCAGTGAATTTACTATGAATGTTCTTGTTGTAGAGTCGAGAATAAAAGTTGAGAAGTAAAACTTAGCTTGACATAAAGATAATTTTGTTAAAATATCCCACAGAAAAATTATGCAGTTTGTTAATAGGATTAGAATGGTTCATTATTATTAATAAAATTTAAGCCTCTGGAACTATTAAGAGAAAAAGGACATAGAAAATATTACTCATCCCAAGGCTGGGAACAAGACAAAAATCAGAGAAGTTATTTTAGACCACAGAAAAGCATGTGGGGACCTGTGAGACCAGTCTAAAAGGAAGGGAGGTGGAATATTCCAGTCCCCTGGTGGCAGTGACAGAGGCAGTCAACAGCGAGCCTGGCCAACGTCACAAACGGGGTTCCACATAAGCAGCCACTGTCAACAGGACAGGGAGAGAGAGGAGATTCAGGGCTCACTCCTTCAGCCGTCACATCCGTTGTGTTTGAAAGCATGCGGAAGATGACAACTCAAGGAAGAACAGGAGCTGATGACTCCGATCTGGTGTGGAGTCTTGTCACCTGAGTCCTCAGAAATTACCCCAACTAAGTCAGTGTCATTTTTCTTGTGTCACATAACCAACTGAATAACAAATTCCTTAATTCCCAACAAGGAAGGTGACTCATACAGATTTTGCTTTGGGGTTTAAGAAAAAAAAAAATCTGGCAGCCAAGATGTATCAACTGGTCCTAAAAAGCTGATGAGTAATTCTGTCCATAGCAGGAAGATGCGGCTTCCTGATGGATACGGATCCTTTTCGTTGTTTAAACACGAGTTTGAATACTTACTGCTGCTCACTGGCATGGTGCCGTATTAAAACTCAGAAAGCCTGTGGAGGACCCTTTGTTCTGCCCTAGCTTTGGAGGAATAGGAAGGCTGTGGTGGAGACAAAAGGCCAAGGTCACAGAGAAGGGAAGAGGATCGTGAGGGTAATGAGGAAGCTTGTGGTACTGATGTCTCTCAAGGGACAGAGCCTGGCTCTGCTGCGGTCCTACCTCCTACTCTGGCTTCCCATCCTATGGAGAAGACAGGCCCGCTGTGGAATTTTAAGAGGTGAACATGAAGGATGCTTTCTGCATGTGGACAAGGGCAAGCTTCTTAGATGCTTTCCACCTGTGGCGATTTTATGGCTGAGAAGTTATTTACGTGATGCCAGGTGTATAAAACAGGTTTACAAGCCAAACATTTACTGATGACAAGTCAGGAGGAAGATTTTAAATTGTTTCTTTTCTTTTCTGGGACTATAATTACATCATTTCCCCCTCCCCTTCCCTTGCCTCCTAGGAAAGTTTCATAAGAAATTATTTGCTATGCATATAGTTTACTATTTATTAAAGATTAAATCAAATTTGCATACTAATGAGAGGGATATGATTATTTATTTTTATGTAAAGAATTAAACATTGGCTGAACATTTAATAGTGTGGATAGGGGGAATCTTCAATGTTTTTCAGCGTTGACTGATATTTTGATTTCATTATGCTTCCCATAAATATGTTATACAAAATGAGAGAAGTTTGCTTAGGGCCATTTCAGCAATTGTTAGAAACTTTATTCTAATCCTAAGTCAAAACTCATTGAAGGATTTTGCTTTTATGATATGAAAGTCAGCAACTCAAACAGCAATTTTAAAAATCAAACATTCTAACACAATGCAATCCAATGATACACTAATTTGATATTTACATACTGGGAGAGGATGGCAGGAACATATTGGAAGTCTTTGTTTTCTGTAATTAAACGAGTATGTTTCTCTGAGGACAGCAAGCTTTGTACAATAAAAACTTTGCAATTTATGCACACAGTGAGTCTAAACCAGGGTGTCTTGGCAGCATTTGTTGGCGCTGTGTGGTGTAATGGCATGCCCAGGGCAAAGTGTGCCTGTCGTGTGTTCAGGACCAAGGTCAGCAGTGAAGTCATGTGATTTAACTCGGAAGAGAACCACTGGAAGCACTTTGCTTCATGTGAATTTTGACCATTGTGTGTTCAGAAACATTTTACTGTCTCCAGTGTTTTGATAACTAGAATATTTTCTATGGAGTCTGCAAGCCAGTTTGAGAAGCTGGGGATGAATATAACAGAATCTAATCTAGAAAACAAGAGGTAAGACCAGGCCCCGGCATGATCTCACAGCAAATTGTTTTCATCCTAACAACTTTTATCAGTGACACCAGGAAAGCTGGTACTGTGATATAAATTACATTGGTGCATTGTCATGTGCTGTCAAAGTTCACTGAGAAGAGAACTCTGGGAGGAGCAAGGAGGGCTCTCTTACCCCAGACTCCAGCACGTTTATTTTGAGCATTTTCCAGGACACCCTGTCCTGGGGCAGGCACGCCCCTGGCCCTGCAGCCATAAGAAAGAAGAGTAAAGAGCTTCAGGTATTAAAAACATGGTGCCCTTGAGAATAGTAAGAGGAAAAAATCCAGCTTCCTCCAGGGGTTACTATTGTTTACTCCATCACAGAAGAATGCCCACAGCAGAAACCAGAAGCTGAAGCTTAGACCAGGAGAGAATATTCTGCTCTGCCTGGGAACCACCAGAAACTGGCCCCCTCCCACCCAGTCTTTCCTGCTGGGTGCTGTAAACACACAATTTGATGTTACTTTTGTCTACGCTCAATCATGTCACTCCCCCATCTCTGTTTGATGGTGTAAATAAACACTTGACTTGATGACATATTACAATCTATCTGCTACTTAGTATGCTCTGACTTTCGCTTGCTACATACTTAATACATCCATTCATCTGAAACTGAAAGCATGGGTGTCTTGCATCATTCTTTTAATAGAACGCACGGCTTGCTCATCTTCTAAAGGGAAGGGGACGGAAAATAAATCCAGAGAGCAAAGGGCAATGGCTCTGGTTCTAAAGTGCATGACACAATGCGATCAGAGCGATGGCTCAGTGGTTAAGAACTCTGGCGGCTGGTGCTGGCTAGTTCCAGTCAACTTGACGCAAACTAAAATCACCTGGAAAGATGGAACCTCCACTAAGAAAATGCCCCGACCAGATTGCTCTGTTGGTAAGCCTGCACTGCATTTTCATAATTAGTGATTGAAATGATGGGAAGACCTTGTCTACTGTGGGTGGTGCCACCACCGGGCTGGTGGTCCTGGGTTGATTGAGAAAGTAGGCTGAGCAAGCCTCAAAGGTCAAACTGTTAAACAGTGCCTCCAATGGCCTCTGCATCAGTTCCTACCTCCAGATTCCTGCTTTGAGTTCCTGCCCTTCTTCCCCTGGCTGATGGACTATAAGCTGTAATATGAAATAATTCCTTTCCTCCCAAGTTGCTTTTGGTTGTGGTGTTTTAGCACAGCCATAGGAAAGCTAAGACCCTGCTTGACCAGAGGATCCCAGTGCAATTCCCAGCATCCATGTGGCAGCTAAAGGTAGATCGTAACCCCAGTTCCAGAGGATCCAATGCCCTCTTCTGGCCACCATGCACACTGCATGCACATGGTGCACAGCCTAACATGCAGATTAAAACCGACACACATAAATCTTTTTATATTAAAATTGCATGTTCCTTAGTAGAGACAGCAGACTATAAAACTATATGCAATCAGATTCCAAATAAGTAGTGTACTACATGTCTGTACACTGATAAACAGAGAAAAGAGCAGAAGAAAATATTCCAAACTATCAACGGCAACTGTAAGCCTTTGGATGGGGTTATGAAGACATTCTATTTTCCTAGTTTATAAGATTGTATATCTGATAAACATTCTGTATAGGGGCATGAATTGCTCCTATACCTGAGAATAAAAGCATTACAAATATAGACTTTATATTATAAAACTAAAGAATTTACAAAGCACCTTCAGCTAACTCTTTCATTCTTTATTACAATATAATACGAATGCCTCAAACTACACAGAAAATCACTGTAGGAAATCATAGACCAAGAAAAAAAGAAATGTCCCTACTTTAATGTAACGATGTCCCGGCACTTAAACTGTATGGTGTGGAACACTGTAAAAAGATACAGCTGTGTCATCAATAGACAAGTTACCCTCAGAGGTAGCCAAAGAGTCAGCCTGTCTCTACACTGACTACAAAGAAAGCCTGACAATAAAATTCCCTTAAATATCTGACTCTGCAAAAAAAAAAATATTCTTCCCTGTCCTGGAGGAGCGCTATGTAATTGAAAAGCCCCTGGCGTAACAAGCACATCTTCAGCGTGAGGGACAGTCCCCACAGTGATAAAATGAGACTGGGAACACTTACGTACATTTTAATGTTACAAAGTCAGTGGCTACCAGGAGCAGGATGGCGACTCTGACTTGTTAACACATTTTTAGGTTGAAAGAAAAAAAAACATAAAACAAACTCTTGCAGGAGAAAGTGGAGTTGTAATTAGGGAAACTAGCAACTAACAGGGTGTGGGGCCTTCAGGGAGCTTTAAAACAAAGCTGCTGAAAGTCTGAATGGAAGGCTGTGACCAGGGACCAGGGCTTTATCCACAGGCCGTGAGGGTTCTAATACCTGCAGGGATGGGGAGAATCAAAAGTGAACTTGAATTCCAACGTTCTGTTCAAGATGTAACAAGTTGAGCCCAAACTGACACTTCAATTCTTTCCTACCTAACACTGAAAAGGATACAAAAAGATTTAAGTGCAGCACAGGTGAACAAACACACACCCTTGTTCAAAGGTAAGAAAGATGCATCTCAGGAACCAACTGGGGATTTTTTTAATTTCCAAACACCATGACCCAAAAGGGAGCCCCCAAGTGGGCAATAGAGGCAATATTTTCTGTTTGGAAACACTGGGTGGGCTAGGCAGACCTCACCAAACTGGGAGCTGAGAGACCATGCGTCTTAGTGAGGGCTTTCATTGCTGTGATGAAACACCAAAACCAAACGCATTGTAACTTGGGAGGAAAGGATTTATTGGCTTACACGTCCAATATCACAGTTCATCATGGCCGGAAATCACACAGCAACTCAAACAGCAGGAGCCTGCAGGCAGGAACTGATTCAGTGGCCATGGAGGGGAGCTGCTTACTGGCTTGATCCC